>NW_027069901.1:88680-249127 GCF_002906115.3 Quercus suber | reverse complement strand
ATATATATATATATATATATATAAAAGATTAGGTTGTGTAAATTTAAGAATTTTTTTTTTTTTTTTGGTCGATAATTTGATAGTTACAATGGGGGTCACTTGCTAAGTATGAAATTGAGCAAGTTCCATTTAGTTTGCCTTTATCATTTCCCTCTACATCAATGAATATGATTGATGGACTTAAACCACCTTGTAAATAAATATTTGAATTGTTTTATGTGATTGGTGACACATCAATATATAAGTTCAATGTAGTAAAACTTGTAATACTCATAGCATTACTCCTAAGTTATATTGGAAAGCTCTAAGGAAGTCCTAGTGCGACTAGGAAACTTCATTCGTGTTAAGCACGCAATTAGGCTAAAAAATAGGAAATTTCACCCAAAAAAAATTCTTAAACAAATCTTAATTTATACTTTTCCATATAAGGGCTCAATTTTGACTACTTTTAAAAACTTTCCAAAATAAGGAATGAAGCTTTATTTAAAAAAAAAAAAAAAGTGAAATTCTAAAAATAAAAATAAAAATTTAAACCTTAAATTTTTGCCTACCTCAACAAGAAATTAAAAGATACATTGCCTTGCTCATACTTGATACAAAAAACCTATCCCTACAATAACCACAATATTAATAATTTCAATCTTCAAATACAACATAATTGCAACCTATATTATCATTTAAATATTTAGTTTGATCTTATAAAAAAAAATCTATATATACATATTTAGTCTGATTCTGGGATGACTTCTAACTCTTGAATTAGACGCTTTGTAGGCATATTTTCACTAACTCTTCTTGAGCTTGTAGAGGCAAAGGGATTAGGAGGTATGGTTAATTTATCTCCTTTTCCCTCCAACATTTGAACCACACTTTTCACGGAAGGACGATCTATTGGGTGCCACTGGATGCACCAAAGTCCCACAATTGCTAATTTTTTTGCAAGTTTAGCATCTACACTATCCTCAACATAGACTCGTAGGTCTTCCTTTTGCTCTAATAGATTATAGATTCGATCTGGGAAATATATTTGGCTAGTGGTCACCACATTTACATCAAAATTTTTCCTCCCTCTAACCATTTCAAGCAACACTATTCCAAAACTATAAATATCTGATTTGTAAGACACTTTCCCAAAATTCCTAGAGAAAACTTCGGGTGCAATGTAACCTATGGTCCCCCTAGCTGTGGTCATGGACACTATACTCTGATCCTTTGCACACAACTTGGCTAGACCAAAATCAGAAATTTTTGGATTGAAATTTTGGTCTAGCAAAATATTATGAGGTTTAATATCAAAATGGAGAATTTGCTGATCACATCCTTGGTGAAGATATTCAATTCCTTTTGCTATGCCAAGAGCAATGTCATGTAGTTTTTCCCAACCTAGGAAACTGTTAGAATCTACTGGGGAAATGAATTTATCTAGTGAATCATTTGGTAAGAACTCATAAACTAGAGCTTTTCTAAATCCATCAGCACAAAACCCAACCAAGCGAACCACATTAACATGGTGAATTTTACCCATTGTTCCCACTTCATTTATGAATTCTTCCCCATCTCCCTTGAAAATGTTCAGGATCTTCACAGCAACATGGATTTCGCTAGAAAGCTTTCCTTTGAACACTGTTCCATAGGCTCCTTGACCTAATTTCTCTGATAATTGATTTGTAATCCTTTTAATATCGGCATATGAGTACCTTGTGGGCTTGAGAGCTTTGTAATCCTCCAAAAACTTTTCAATCCTTGCTTGATTTTCCTTTTCTGTTTTGTCATAGCAATAGACATGGTAGAATGCATAGACCGCTAGTGCCAAAAGAAATGGCCCCAAGATGGAAACTACATGTTAAACATTAATTCATGAGCCAAGAAAACTAAAAATATATACAATATATCTTACAAATGGCCGATAGACAACTCACCGGTAGCCACTATTTTTGTTAATCTACCTGTAAAAGATTTTAACATAATCAGCTTCTAATTATACTTATTAGAAAACAAAAGATAATTGCGTAAAATTGTATTACTATTAGCAAGGTTATTTTGCATTCAGAGCTTGTGTCCATGCTTAACCTTCTAACAGATCTAATGTGCATAGCTTCGGTTTTCCCTCAATTAGTCAATTACCACACTTAAGCTAATCCTTTTAGTCTTCTAAAAATAAAAGCTAATCCTTTTAGGTAAATTTATGTTGATACCCCTAGGTTTGGTTCCAACAAATGGCCAGCTATCAGCCAATTACAGTTATTTTGAGACACAAGTAATCATTTAGTAGTTAGTACTACTTTGGGAGTATGACTGGTACTTCATCTTCTAACATAGTAGCATGCTTTATTAATTCAATTCATGGTAAATCTTAAATTCAGGGTAAATCTTACATTAATGTGAAGGAGGGAATATCACGTCATTATAATCCTTGAGTGCATCATAATTTTCTTCGAGACACTACCCTAGTTCTGAAATAATGTTCTTTTGGTTGGAAAAACAACACTTAAATGGATGGATACAGGAAATTACAGTAGCAAAGCATTTATAAATAACTAAGCTTGATCAAATCAATGCATGTAGGCTCTAAACGTGAAGAACTTGTGGTGATAATAAAAGTGGAAATTGGATAGAATACAATACCTTTAATCTACATTTCTCGCCTTTCACTTCACATGGTCCGCACTTTGGTTCGGACCATGTCAATTCAAGAAAAGGAGAATTCCATATATCAGATGGAACTGATGAAACGCTATACATCTTTGTACATGATAATATGGGCAAGTCTTCGATGTCTAAATTCGATTGAAAAGCGTAAACTAGTTGGCAACGGCTACTAAGACAATGGATCGGACGGAAAATTTTATCCGTACCAGGCGTACAATTGAAAAGGGCATAGTTATCGAGATAATATTTTTCTGTTTTGAATTGGAAAGGCGAAGAAGGTAAATGGAGTCCCCGAATTATTCGTGGAAAGCAACCATCTGAGACGGTTACGTTAATTTGCTGAGATTCGTAATCAATGGAATTGACAAAGGTTTTAACTGAAGTAGGCAGCTCGAGCACCGTATGGTTATTATCAGAGCAGTAGAGATCAAAGCCAGGATAACCACGCTGCCTGTCTTTGAGTCGGAAAGGAAATCGGATGGCTGGGCTATGGTATCCACACCGTCATTCAGAACTCCTATTGTGGCATTCTCCAAGGTCTACGATGAAAAGCACAAACAGCAGTAATGTTGGGATAACCATTCTGTAAGAAATCTCCATATCTGTGGTCTGGCAAGCTCCTTAATCTCCTAGATTTCTAAACCAACTTATTTTTTCTACTAACCTCTTTTGACTTTTCCAAAGAGACCAAGGTGAAAATTCAAGGATTTGGCCATGAAATTTGCCGAAGGCACTCTTATTCAGGGGTCAACTATGGTTTGCTTCTAGGGAACTTCATAAGGCCATTTATATTTTAGATTCAATAAGGGGAGCCGTCTACGATGAATACTGATCAGTGTTGCAACCTGTATCATAGGTAATGACTGGTGCAATCTCACCCTATTTTTTTTTGGTGAACAATCTCACCCTATTCAATAGTTTGTTACTTCTTTGTAGATGACGCCACTTCGTCTACCATGTTTAATTTGATTAGTGACTTAGCAACTTTTCTAATATTTTATTTTATATTTTTTTGACTGAATATTTTATTTTATATTTAATTTGACAACAATGGTTGCTTTCTGTTTGTTTATTCGACAGTAGTTTATGTAATTAAATTATGAAATTGTTATATGTCACTACAACAATATGTATATTTGGTGATGGAATTTAGTGGGGAAATATTTTTGGTCACTATTATCCTAAATTAGGACAATCAATATGGGAATGAGTTTTCGAGTGATTGTTTGATTGTGTGTGTGTGTAAAACAAATAGGCTGCTATAAAATTTAGTCCAAGATCATCAATTATAAGTAGTTTCAGTACCATGAAAGAACCTAGAAGTCTAGAACACAACTTTATTGAATTAAAGTGAACTTATATAATAATATTTTTTTTACATAATAATTTTGTAAATTTTTATATTTAGCTTGGTCCCTCTAGAAAAGTTTCTTAGCTCTGCCTCTAATTGGGGTCAAGTGTGTGTGAAAGAGTGTTGTAATAGTATTATTGATTTTTTATTCACTAAACTTATTTATGAATACCACTCCTTTTTATCCTCTTAAAATTATTTATTCATTATAAAAATATATAATTTTTAAGAGAACATCATTCAATATAATATGTTTAAATTGCAAAAATAAAGGTAAAATTTTGAGAAAAAAAATGAAGAATACTGTTAATTGTTCATGTAAAAATATAAATCTAAAATGTATTAGAGTTAAGTGCATTATTTTTTATGCTCTGTTTGTTTCGGCAATAATGTTTTTAGAAAATGAGTAATTTTCCATAAAATATTTTCTATAAAATTATCTTATTTTTCTATGTTTAGTAGTAACTTTAAATGAGTTGAAAAACAATTTTTTAATTTCCCTTATTTAGTTTACTGTGAGATAGAGTTGTTTTTTTAAAAAAAAATTAGTGGAAAACAATCTCTAAAAATAAGTCATACTTTTTATGTTGACAAAAAATAGTTTTACTTTGACTCATTTTTTCTAATGCTACCAAACACTGGAAAACATGAAAAACTATCTTTATACAATGTTTTCCATTAAAACAAATGGAGCGTAAAAAATAAATCATAAAATATATCTAAGATAAAATAAAGTTTAAAACAGAACTTCCAATAAAAAATAAAATGAAGTTTGATTAAAATGTTGGCCCTCCCAACATCAAAACAACTTTTTTTGAGAGGAACATTACAACAATTTAATAATAATAATATTATTATTATTATTGCAATTTGACAAATTCAAGTCAAGGTGGCGATTTTTGATGTCCATGGTTGTATTGTTCAGCATATAATTGATTTGAGTCCTAGCGATTATAGGACTTAGTTTGCTGACTTTGGATTACTCATACCTAGCGGACTTTCATCGGTTATACATATAATTGTGTTTCGGCTTACTCAATGTGGCTTTCTCTATTTTTGTTTGAAAGAGCTCCTCGGGTTGATTTTGAATTGCTCAAGTTAATTAATTATTCGAGTAATGCAAAGGTCTAATTCAAAATTTGATGCTTGCAAGTATGTTACAAAAATAAAATGCAACGGAAAATAAATTGGACACATGCAATATAGATATGGAGATAAAACCCTTAATTGGAAAAACCTTACGGGATGTAACTTACCACAAAATTGAAGAATTCACTAAGACTAAAATGGAAGTTTACAATACAAAATATCATAATCCTAGCTAGTATTGCTACATGCAATACAACTTTCTCTCTTGATTATACGTAACTCCAACTCAGTTGGACTCTTCTATCTTATGAATCTCTTCAACGATGCATGAATATTCAATCTGTGTCTAATTTACCACAATAACATCTTAGTCTTGTTCAAGAACTTCATTGAGAACACTTCTTGATCTTCAATTTAGTTTCGGAGATGACGTTTGATATAGACCCTTGGTCCCTTATGTTTATGATGACCTAGTATGTCTTTAAAATTTAAATATATTTTGGGACCCTAGTGCATGGATCCTTCAGTCACTAGTCAGAGAAAATCTATTAGGTTTCGGAAACATGATGTACAACCTACTTTTGTCATGATCATAGGCCACAGACTAGAAAGACAGTTTGCACAACTAATCAGTCAGAATTGAAGTTGGACTTGAGGCAATGGAAACTTCAAATTATGAGTAGTTTATTGTGTTTCCAATTCATATCTTCAAACGCTTTTATATTGACACTAAAATTTATAACTCAATTACATTTGAAACAAGGTTTTGGTTACGAATTTTGCTAAAACACAATACATTTTACCTTAATTAGTTGTATTTAGGATTTGGGTTTTATGGGAGTTTCATTTGTATCACTTCTAGAAATTTTTGTGTTTCTTGTGTAATTGTCTTTTCTATTTTTCATAAACTCACTATTATTTGGTTACTCACATAGCAAATAGGTATCAAAACTTTAGCTATCTTAACCATCCCCATTGTCACATGTTAAAAATGCTCTGATATCATGTTAAACAAATTAGAGGTTATAAAATAGTGTGACTAGAAGCATAAAAGAGAAAAAAAAAGAATACAAGAGAATTACGTAATTCAACATGACAACCCACGTTACACAAAGTAAAATTGGATTTGGGCCCTGAGTATTGGGCTAATATTTCTAACAAGCACATATTCCACTTGTGTTTACAAAGCTTTTGACAGTTGTGTTAAATTGAATAGAGCTTGGAGTTGCAGAAGATGAAGTTGCTGATACAAAAGATGCTAAACTACAGTTGTATAGTATCTGTAGTTTTGTATAAACAGTGTGTTTATGTTTTATTTATTAATTTAGAGGTTAGTTGTTTTAGCTGACATATGTCATTCTATGATTTGTTCCATAGTTAGTGGGAAGTTAGTAAAGTCTTCCTAATTTACCGCCCTCTGTATTTTGGTACATAGAAGCAGAATCTTCTGCAATCTAATTAATTAATCAGCATTTTTACAATTTATAAATCTCCCAAAGCTTCTATATTCTCTCTCGGTACCTAACCTCCATTTTTAATTGAGCATCTCTCTTTTTAATTTAACTTGTAACTTCGAAATCAAGATGCATGCATGTGCTTGCTTGGTAGAGTGTTTAATTTAACCAACTTTCAAAATCATGTTAGAAATACTGAATGTGATTGTATTGTATTTCATAATTGAGGAATATACATGTGATGTCTTTATATAGGAGGCATATGTATGTGGTACAAGTAAGCATATGTGTGCAGTACAAGTAAAGTGTAGTACAAGTACAAGTGTACTATACAAGTAAACTAGCTGGGCCTAAAGCCCATAACATAAAATACATTAACAGCCCCCCTCAAACTCAAGGTGGATGTGAGACCAGCTTGAGGTTGTCAACCAAATCACGAGTGCGTCCCTTAGGAAATGCCTTGGTGAAGATATCTGCAAGTTGATCTTTGGAGGAGACGGAGAAAAGCTTGAGAGCACCATAGACAAGATGAGAACGGATAAAATGACAATCAATCTCGATGTGTTTAGTCCGTTCATGGAAGACATCATTGTGAGCAATATGAATGGCACTCTGGTTGTCACAATAAAGGGGAGTAGCGGAGGATGTAGACACACCCAAATCCTTAAGAAGCCATCATAGCCAAAGGAGCTCAGATGTGGTGTCAGCAAGAGCACGATATTCTGCTTCAGTACTGGAGCGGGCCACGAAAGTTTGTTTCTTACTTCGCCAAGAAATCAAAGAAGAACCAAGGAGAAAGCAATAACCTGTAGTGGACCTGTGATCAGTGGGATCTCCTACCCAATCAGCATCAAAGAATGCATGGAGTACAAGGGGAGACTGAGCTGAGTAGAAAAGGTCATGGAAGAGAGTGCCCTTCAAGTATCGTAGAATGCGCAGAATAGCAGCATAGTGAGTCGATCGTGGAGCAGACAGATACTGGCTCACCTGATGAACAGCATAAGAAATGTCTGGACGAGTAACTGTGAGATAAACTAGGCTGCCAACTAATCGTCTGTAAAGAGAGGGATTAGACTATGGTTTCCCCCCTGAGGGTGTCAGATGCGCATTAAGTTCAACTGGAGTGTCAACAGTCTTGCTATTAGTGAGTCCAGCTCGAGATAAAAGGTCAGATGCATACTTGGCTTGAGTAATATAAAGACCATCTGTGGAACGAGTGATTTCAAGACCCAAGAAATAGTTGAGATGTCCAAGGTCTTTCATCTCAAACTGCTGACTAAGAAAATCCTTGAGTTCTTGAATGCCATTAAGGTCATCACCAGTTATGATCATATCATCTACATATAGGAGAAGCAAAATGGTGCCTTTATCATTGCGACAAAGAAATAAGGCAAAATTATAAGGACTCGCAGTATAACCCAAGCGAAAGATGGTGGAGCTGAACTTGGCAAACCAAGCTCGTGAAGCTTGTTTAAGGCCATAAAGTGCACGTCGAAGGCGACAAACCTTGTTTGTTTCAACAGAAAGACCAAGAGGAGGTTGCATATAGACTTCTTCATGTAGATCCCCATTAAGGAAGGCATTTTTAACATCCATCTGAAAAAGGTCCCATTTACTTGCAGCTGCAACAGCTAAGAGGGCATGAACAGAGGAGATATGGGCAACTGGAGTAAAAGTCTCTTCATAATCAATCCCACACTCCTGTGTAAAACCTTTTGCAACAAGACGAGTCTTGTAGCGCTCGATGGACCCATTAAAGCGAGTCTTGATCTTATAGATCCACTTACAACCAACCACAGACTGACTAGGACGGAGAGTAACCAGATCCCAAGTATGGTTTTTGGTTAATGTATCAATTTCCTCTTTCATTGCAATCTACCATAAAGGGTCAGTAGAGGCCTCACGATAAGTTTGAGGCTCATGGAGTGTAGCAAGGGCAGTGTAACAATGATAGTCAAGTAAATGTGCAGGAATGGATCTTACTCGGGTTGAGTGGCGAGGTGGAATGTCTTGTGGAGGATCTTCAGGCAGAGCAGTAGCAGGGGACCTAGGCTCAAGGTGGGATAGCTCGTCATCAACCTGTTCATCTACAACCTGTCTAGGAGAATCATCAAAAATATCTGGAGATGGAATAGAGAAGTCCAAAAGAGGATTAAGAGTATCTGTAGAAGGAACAGGAGACTCATCTGGAAAGATTTCTAAAACAGAAGAGTTAGTTAGGGAAGAACGAAAGTGAGAGAGTTCAACAAACAAGCGGTGTTCCCAAAAGACAACATTACGGGAAACACGAAGACGATGAGAGACAGGATCATAATACCGATACCCTTTTTGAGTTTCACCATAACCAAGGAAACAACAAAGTCTAGATCGAGGCTCAAGTTTGTTGTGCTCGTGAGGCTGAAGAAGAACGAAACAAGCAGATTCGAAGGAGCGAAAGTAATGATAGTCAGGGGGTGACCCAAAAAGGCGCTCATACGGAGTCTAATTATGGATAATAGTGCTTGGAATGCGATTAATGGCATGAACAGCATGAAGAGTGGCTTCACCCCAAAATAGGGCAGGAACTTTGGCAGAAAGAAGAAGAGCACGGACAGTGTCAAGAATATGACGAAGTTTTCTTTCGGCTCGACCATTTTGTTGAGAGGTGCCTGGACAGGTTAGATGATGTACAGTGCCATAGGAATGTAACAGAGCTTGAAAAGCATATTGAGTATATTCAAGAGCATTATCAGAACGAAAAGTTTTGATATGTTTGGAGAATTGTGTTTCAACCATTTTTGCAAAGGTACTGTATATTGGTAAGATTTCAGAACGAGATTTCATAGAAAAGATCCAACTATAACGAGAATAATCATCAATGAAAACAAAAAAATAACGAGATCACCAATACTAGTAACAGGAGAAGGTCCCCAAACATCAGAATGAATTAACTCAAAAATACTATTAGAGATAGATTCACTATTATTGAAAGGTAAAGCTGGCTGTTTTCCTAACTGACATGAAGTACAATCAAAATTATCTTTGGACACAGAACCCAACAGACCCTTAAAAGCTAACTGTTGTACCCCAGTAGATGAGGCATGACCAAGACGAGAATGCCAAAGTGCGAGAGAAGGTAAGGAAGAAACTGCAGCAGCTGCAGCAGCAACAGAGACAGGAGCAACATGTGGAAGATGAAGATTGTCCATGGGAAACATACGCCCAACCCTAGGATCGGTCCCAAGCTCTTGCCCCGTTCTTGGATCCTGCACAATACACCCAAAATAGTCAAAAATAAGGTGATATCCTAGTTCAGCTAATTGTCCCACAGAGCACAAATTATAGGATAGGTCAGGTACATGGAAGACCCCAAGAACAGAGAGGTTAGAGGTCGAAACAAAACCTAGACTATTCTAATGCATGGTGGAACCATCAGCTATATGAATATTAAGAGGATGTGGTGCAGGGTCAAGTTTGGGGAATAAGGATGAGTGAGGTGTCATGTGATTGCAACAGGCAGAATCAAAAAGCCAAGTTTGAGACTTACCGGGCAAAACTGAGAGAGCAGTGGAAAGAGATGCATTACCAGCCATACGAACAGCCTGAGCTATGATCTCCTGTAGTTCAGTGAGGGAGAGGTTGATAGTGGATCCAGAAGACTGTGACTCAGCTGAAATGGAAGGCATCGGCGGAGTAGGCTCAGTATTAGCAACAGCAGCAGTAGATTTGTTGCGACAGTAACAAGTCTCAATATTGTGGCCAGGACGCTTGCAATAATTGTAGAACTTCTTGTTGGTCTGCTTGCGACGATTGCTGGAGCCAGAGAAATCACTTGATTGTTGAGGTTGCTCAATGGCAGGAGCAGAAGGAGTAATAGCCAAAACATTGAACTTATTCTGGGCTTGAAGGGTTGCAAGCCGAGCTTCTTCTCTAACCAACTCGTTTACAGCAGTATCAAGAGAGAGAAGAGGACTGCAATTAAGAAGCTGACCTCGGATGGGCTCAAAGTCCTTGTGAAGTGACATCAAGAATTCATAGAGACGAAATTCATCTCTAACTGTAGCATATTGCTGAGCATCCTTTGAGCATGCCCAAATTGGATCAGAAAGGTCAATTTGGTCCCAAATGAAGCGAAGCTGATCATAGTAGTCATTGATAGATTGCCCTGGTTCTTGTCGAAGTTGATGTAATTCAACCACTAACTGATATTTCATGGATCCGTGAGTAGTGGAGTACCTTTAGGCCAACATACATCATTAAAGCTGCCCAACAGGTTGGAGATGGAGGGAATGGAAGTGTTCCGAATCCATGTGAGGATCATGTGGTTGTGACTATCCCATTCAATCATGCGACTGAGGAAGGCAGCATCTTCTTCACTTGCCCCCTTGACAGGAATAGTAATTGCACCAGTACAATAATGCCAGAGCATGCGACCCTTAAGAAAACTGCGCATAGCTTCAGACCAAGATAAGTAATTCTTATTCCTCTCCAATATAGTATTGATGGGGTGAGGAAAAAAATTATCATTTTTATCCATTTAGAGACAGAATATGCAAAAACAGACTGCAAAAATGAAATCTACGCGAAAAACTGGGTAAGGAGAACCTGGACTGTAAAAAGTCAACCATGTAGAAAAGTCAACCCTCGGTCAAAGTCAACGGCTGGTCAACGGTCTGGTCAACGATGACGTCAGCTGTGGTGGGTGACGTCAGCAGATGCGTGGATGATGACGTTAGCCCTAGGTGACATGGCAGTATGACGTCACGGATGACGTCAGCAGAACCTGAGGGAGGCACGTGAGGCGCGTGACTGAGGCGCGGCTTCTTCAGGCCGCGCGTGAGAGCGCGTGCAGGCTCCGATGCTTGCGAGACTTCCACGGTTGAGTAGATCGAGGCGAGACGATCACGGTGGTATCTGCAAAAACGTTATCGGAGCAAGATGCACAGCGGAGACGGTGATTGCAGTGGTCTGTGTGGTGCGGGACTCCTCAATGACGGCGGCTGCAGTTCCGGAACCCGAGGACAACGGCTGAGAGACATCGAAGGTTCAACGGTGAGTGGCTGCAGTGGCTGTTGTGACAGCGGAAGCGATAAGGGTAGAGTAACACCAAGAGAGATAAGACCGCTAAAAGAAAGGTCAGAGCAGTGGCTCTGATATCATGTTAGAAATACTGAATGTGATTGTATTGTATTTCATAATTGAGGAATATACATGTGATTCTTTTATATAGGAGGCATATGTGTGTGGTACAAGTAAGCATATGTGTGCGGTACAAGTAAAGTGTAGTACAAGTACAAGTGTGCTATACAAGTAAACTAGCTAGGCCTAAAGCCCATAACATAAAATACATTAACAATGACGTATGTGCATACGGACGTGTTTAAATTTATTAACTTGTAAATTTCAAAATCAAGACGAATGTGCTTACGTTGGTAACTTCTTGTCGGTGTTGGTGTTAAGACTCTGTCCCTCATTGAAATTGAAAACCTTTTTTTTTTCTTAATTACTTTCCTAATTTTTTTTTACTACTATTTCATTGATGATACTCTGAAAGACCAGAAAAATAATTCATCTTTGTCATCGTCAACAACCAGGGGCGTAGCCAGGAATTTGTATATGGGGGGGCCGACCACTTGTGCATAGAGGTGTTGACCTACATGGACTCACCACTTTTTCCTTACCACTCACAACTCGCTGCATGGTGAGTTGTGGCAAAAATTGTGTAAGTTTTTGTGGTTCTTGCATTTTTCAGTAACTTAAGCCCAATCCTATTTTCTTGTCTATCTCCCTCCTACTACACACCTTGACTCAAATGACTGCTAGGTTTCTTTAACAGCTTCTAGGGTTGGATTGGAAGTCTTTGATACCAAGTTGGAGTTGAGTTGTAAAGTATGGAAGATTAGAAATAGGTCACAAGTAAGAGAGAGAGAGAGAAAGAGTAGTTTTGATATATAACCTAAGCAGTTTGAGTCTTTTTCTTCTTCTTGGGTACTAATTCTTCATTTGG
This sequence comes from Quercus suber, assembly GCF_002906115.3. Classification (NCBI taxonomy): domain Eukaryota; kingdom Viridiplantae; phylum Streptophyta; class Magnoliopsida; order Fagales; family Fagaceae; genus Quercus; species Quercus suber. Next base: position 236,598 of record NW_027069901.1, on the reverse strand, counting down.
CTAATTATGACATTGTCAACATTCAACAAACATATTAATTTCATCATTTCTCAATACTCAATTAAGTCAGAGATATCTAAAAAAAAAAGTAGCACAAAAATATAATCCAATGCGCAAATGAATGGTGTGGAAGAATTCAATGGAGAAAAGGAGACTGAGATAAGAGGAAGTAATATTGTGAAACAATGCCTAATTACCTATAAGCTTGCCATTAATGAAAACACGCAACACATCACGCATGCTATCAATTGTCAGTGTTGGTCTAACTTCCTTTTCCTTCCATAGGTGTCCTAATTTCTGAATTGCTAACATATTTTTTCTTAAAGAATGCATCAATTATTTTTCGTTTGCTCATAATTCTTTTAACTTTAAGACTATGACTCAAAAATTAACCTAAAAAGAACTTTAAAAAAAAAAATTTAATTAGAAATTTTTACTTAGTTATTTGATTGTTATTCATACTCAAGAAAAAACAAAATTTCTACTATAATTTAAACAGTCAACTCATTTTTAATACGACTTTAATTAATAATAACCCCTCAAACAAAAACAAAAACAATTTAATTAATTTGTCTTTTTAATGTATTGGTTAATTTAATTATATAGCTTTAATTATTGTTGTTTAACGTAACAATAAACTATATTGCTTTAATTTATTTGTCATTAATTATACTGCTTTAATTTGTTATATTGGTTAACCCCTTGTACATATTACATTAAAAGAGCCGAACATTATACATTCCATGTACAGCACAATAATTAAAGCAGTGTAATGTGCTGCATATTACATTGCTTTAATTATTGTTTACCCGGCCCCATGAGCCCATGAGCCCATCTACCCCCTCCCCACCCCACTCAACAGACAACAGACAAGCACAACATGCGCCTCAATCACAATAGCCAGCTGCAATCAGAAAATTTCGCAATGCCAATCACAAATCACAACACACATTACACTAAATGACAATCAATATTTCACCAACACCAACACACTGACCAACACCAACGGATAAGATAAAGCCAAATTTAAAAAGCCAAAAACAGGAAAAAAGCAAAAGGGCCAGCTAATCAGAGACTCATAGTTCAAAAGAGAGAGAGACTTACTGAGATAGGCTATTAAAGAATAAAGAGAGAGACTCCAAACTCGTTCATAAATTTCATTTCATTTTTTCATTCAGTGAGATAAAGAGAGAGAGACTGAGAGAGAGTCAGAGAGAAAAACCTTGAGGGAGGGCCGGAGGGAGCAACGAGCACTGCTACACCGGAGCAGAGGCAGAGCGATCTGCGATCTGCGATCTCCGATCTACGATCTGCGAAAATTCCATTTCATTTTTTCATTTCAGTGAGATAAAGAGAGAGAGACTGAGAGAGAGTCAGAGAGAAAAAGAGAGAAATACCTTGAAGGAGGGCCAGAGGGAGCACCGAGCACCGGAGCAGAGGCAAAGCGATCTGCGATGAGGGGCAATTGGGCGAGCAACGATGACAACGGCGACATGACCGTGCGTTACTGGGTTTGGCTTGCTGGGATTTGGTTTTGGTTTGTGTATTGGGGATTTTTTTTTTTTTTTTTTGATAAACACCTCTGTGTTTGGTTTGCTGGAGTTTGTTTTGCTTTTGCGCTGTATAGATAGTATTGGGGTTTGATTTCTCTGCCAGCAACATGATGGGTTTGATTTCTGATTCTCTGTATTGGTTTTTTTTTTTTTTTTTTTGGTTGAGAATTCGTAGGCTTGCTTGTGAGCGAGCTACCTCTGTAATCTATTGGGCTCGCCATGGGCCTTGGCTCTATAAATTTTTTTTTTTTTTTTTTTTTTTTTTTTTTTTTTTTTAATTGAGGGTGTTCCTAATTTTTGATTGAGGGCTGGGAGAATGGGTGAGAAATGGCTTGGGAGGGCCGGCTGTCTAACGTTGGGGGGGCCTATTTATTTTTTCTTCGTGAGTCTAATGGGAAATTTTTTTTTTTTTTTGCAGGGGCCACGGCCCTCCCAAGCCACTATGTGGCTCCACCCCTGTCAACAACTGTGTTTAGTTGTAGCAGATGAAAATTTTTCACTCTCTCAAAAATGGGGAGAGAATTACCCTTCACTGCAGGGCTTACTGCCCTTATTGTTTTTGTATTAGTCCATAAAACTTGCAGCACTGAGAATAATACTCATCAGTGTGCCCCTTCTTCCTGCGGCAATATCCAGAACATAAGATATCCGTTTAGATTGAAGAGTGATCCAGTAGCCTGTGGCGACCTAAGGTATGAACTGTCTTGTGAGAACAATCGAACGGTGTTATACTTATTTGAAGGAAAATACTACGTACAGGAAATCAATTACAAAAACTACACAATCCGGTTGGTGGACTCAGGTATACAGAAGGACAATTACTTCTCCACTCCGAGTTATTCTTTATATTGATACAATTTCAGTTTGCCATATCTGCGTACATATATCACGTCTGGCAAAAGGGTACGAAGACGTCCTGGTGGTATCCCCAACTATCACGGAGTTCGGTTTTGATGAGTTGTGAAAAACCGGTGAATTCTCCTTTCTATTTGGACACTTCTGCTTGCAATTTTAATGACAACTCTTCTTCTATATCTGATTCCAAGAGGAGGTATAGATATGTTAAAGTCGGTGAAACCTACGCATCCCAAGTGGAGGACTCATGCCAAGTAGAGAAGATGTTTCTTACTTCGTGGCCAGTAAATAACGATGACCCAAATATCTCCTGTACGGACGTTCACCATGAATTAGCATATGGTTTTGAGATTTCGTGGCTCGTAGGTATTTGTAGAAGTTCTTGCGGAGGAGTTATCGATTCTTGCTACCTCGATGACGCGAACCATTTTCAATGCGACATCACCAGTATTTTTGACCTTGGTGGGTAAGTAAGCGAGAAAAGCCTCAACTGTTTCCATTCTCTAATTATATGCCTTACATGTTCACCATTATTTTCCTCTTGCACATTTCTTTCTTTCTTTTCTGAACTCTTGCATATCTCCCGTCAATAACCATTCATTTATTGTTTCAATATTGTATTTCTATAAGAAGAAACTTCTTGGTGCATACCCCATCCCCATCCATACCAATATAATAGACATGCTTGGATATATTTATAGAAATTTACTGGATTTAATTTTAAGATTCCAAATGTTGATGTTATTCTTTTCATTGTCAAAAAAGCAGGATTGGGTAGCGCACTACTTATTTTACTCGAAGGTGAGGTTTCTATCTCAAAAAAAAAAATTTGTTTGCATAATAAATGGACTATGAAATCGAATTGCACGAGTAATTATACCAGTGATGATGACACAGGGTAGAGGAATAAATTAAGAAAATGAAAAGCAAAAATTATTGAATTTCTGAAGAAGATAGCTTAATTTCCATTCCAATAATAGACATACTAGGGAATATATATTGTAGTTTTAGTATAATGACTAAGTTAAATTTTATTTTTTGGGAGAAACAAACACGCACACACGAGAGAAAGGGAAAAGGATATGACTATGTTAATTTTGATGTTCCAACTGATGTTATTCTTTTCTTTGTCTAAAAAGCAGGATGGTGTGTAAGTCTATATAATTTATTCACAGGTGAGGTTTCTGTCAATCTCTCTCTTTTTTTTGCTAAACAGTTTCTAACTCAAAAAAGTTTGAGCGATGGTAATAAATTTTGATATAGAATGGACAATGAATGAAAGCATGAATAATTGTTTTAGCACACCAGATACTAAAATGCTCTGATGTGCTAAGACACAAGTAGAGGAATAACCATGTAATTAGGCAATTGGTTGATCTCAATCTTTTAGGCTTGAGGAATGGAAAGTAAAAATTATCGAATTGCTTAAGAAGAAAGCTTCTTGGTGCATTTTCCATCCATTAAGATGTAATAGACATGCTTAGAAATATTTGTTGTAGTTTTTGTATAATGACAAAATTAATTGTACAGTTCCAAACGCTGATGTTATTCTCTTCTTTGTGAAAAGCAGGAAGGCAGACTCTTGGGCGCCCATTTAAAAATTATTTATATATAGGTCAGCTTTCTATCTCATAAAAGTTGTTGTTGTTGTCGGTTTTTTTTTTTTGTGGTAATATTAAAAAATCATCTCCTGAAGAATGTCTAAATTTTGCTCGGCGGGAGTGTTTTGGCCTTCGATGGTCACTTCTTCTGTTGCTATCCCCTCATCTTCCTGATTTCCCTTCGAACGATTTTCCTCCTGCTGAAGCCGTAGCCTCATTTCTTGGTTTTGCCTAGTTAGTTCTTCAACTGTGGCTGCATGGGCCTGAACTTGCTGAGCTAGGGCTGCAGAATCTTGATTGGACTCCATCCTACAAGAATAAGAATAAGGAACCACTATTTCGAGTTTGAACACGAAAATGTCGCTCCCCACAGACGGCACCAAACTGATGAGTGTGAACTCGTCAGTACTGTTCGTCGGACGGAGATGATTCTTCAGCCTTTGAAGATGGTCACCGGTGTGTGCCTGCCAAACGCCTCCGATGCCAAAGTCAGAATATGAAACTCTCTTTAAAAGAAAAGCAATATAAAATGAACAGAAAAGCAAATAAACAATCTCCTTTCTTACTTGTCTCCCTCCTTCTTCGTGGGAGTGTATGGGCTTTATATATGCCCTCATGGTCTCTAGCCGTTGGAGCAGTTATGGAGGTCTTAATGCTCCATTGGGTAACGTTTTGGGGAGCTGTGTAATAAGGCATCAATGTCTTCAAACGGTTTGTACAGTTGGAAGTGTAACCGTTTAGTTGATTGCATTAAATGGAATGGGTGTCCTCGTCAGTAGTGTTGCCTTCCACGTTGTCTATCCTGAGGGTATTCTCGTCCGTATCGAAGGTCTCGTCCTCATGGGAAGGCTTGATAGTTTCGTCAGTACTTGTCTACCTCGTCAATGACAGATTGAAATGTTGAGATGATTTACAATAAGTTTAACAACAAATGGACTACAAGATAAGATTGTTACCTATTAAAATTTTTATCAATAAAAATTTTAACTTTTAAATAAAGGATGAAAACAAAACTTTAAAGAAATGCATGAATTTATTAGGGATGACAATGGGTGGAATAAGGGGTGCCCTATCCCCACCCCCTTCCATTTTCAGGGTAAGAAAAACTTACACTAGATGGGAGCATGACAAGTTTTGGGGGGGTGGGGTGGGGGGGGGGTGAGTTTGAGGTATTTTGTCATCCCTAATGAGGTGGCTTCAATATTTATGAGATAAAGTTGGAAGAGTAAAAGTAAGTGTTTTAGGAAAGTAATGCCACAAACACAAGAATTTACAATAGTTAAGTTGTTAAGTTTTTACTGATTGTTATTAGGACCTACCACTGACATCATTTTTATATCTACCAAATACCAATAACAACTTGCAATATTGAAAATTGAAAATTGTTTTTGGCTGAGGTTAGACTTATTGAATATAATATATACAACAGAATAAATTATAATATCTTTTATTTATAAAAAAATTAAAGTGAATGTATAAATAACTTAAATATATATATATCAAACCAAATATATATATATACACACACTTGAGGCGTGACTGGGTGTGCAAAACACATCCTCATCCCATCACTCCTTTTGGAGCTAAAACCCACACAAGATAGAGTAGGACATGATGAATTGATGTGGACGAAGAATTTTGGCCATTCCTAGAATTTATTAGTGCAAAATAAGTACAACCTTATGTTATTGTTTATCATTTAAAAAAAAGAATAAGTTATTTTTAATGGCTCCTTGGAACTTGATAGATAAGAAAATAGATTCTAATTAATACCTAACTATAATAGGAACTAAATTTAACCTAAAAATGATTAAAAACACCTAAAATAAAGAAAATAAATACCCTAAACCTAAAATAACGAAATTAAAAAAAAAAAAACCAAAATTAATGAATTACAAAAATTAAATTGTAGATTCTATCTTACATCTGTAACAGAAGTAAATCATAGTCTTAATTTGAGTGCAACTAAAGTAATCGTAATTATGTATTTTTTAGTTTGTTTATTGTTAGTTTAAGATTTAGTATCATAAATGCTATTCAATGAGTTTGTTGTAACATTCACATCTTAGTAATGAAAATGTAAACGTTAAGGACTTTCCTCTACGGATGTATGCCTTTAATTCCGAAACACATACCACTGCATGCCCTTAGTGCGATGGTCACTGCACAAATATAAGTGTTTGTGAGATATAAGGGGCAAGGGTCAGGATTCAAGTCTCCAGGAGGGAGCTTTACACATATATACACTTAGATTAGGTTAGAGTAGAATTCTATCTTGTAAAAAAAAAAAAAAAATTCTGAAACACATTAATCTCTCTCACTCGCAGGCTGATGTCAGTCCAAAGCAGACTGCACATTAAGGCCTTCAATCTAATAGTTGCAACCTCTCAGAAGCTCAGACCAAAAAATGAAGAATAAGTACATAAACCCTCCAACCATTATGTGTGTAAGCTTGTAACCTCACATCTTCAGACCAAAAGAATTAAGAATAAACTAGCCTTTGAGCACACGCATGAGCGCGTGCTCAGAGGCTCTTCTATTTTTTGGGTAATGGTTAATTTAGAGCATTTATTATAATTTGGAATTACTACATTTTTCAATCAAAAAAAAAAAAAAAAAAAAAAAAAAAAAAAAAAAAAAACCTAGGGGTGTGATGAAAAATTATTTCATCACACATAATACTCATCACACCCCTAGGTTTTTTTGTGATTGAAAAATATAGTGATCTCAAATTATAATAAATGCTCTAAATTAACCCTTACCCAAAAATAGAAGAGCCTCTGAGCACGCACATGAGCGCATGCACAGAGGCTAGTGTAAAAGTAAAACAACTGAAAAAATCTATTTTTGTAGAGGAAGAAGATAAGTGAAGAGGCATTTTTTGATTCCTTTGATGCTAGAAAATAGGAGAGAAAAATTTTAAAATGAAACAACCACTTCAGATAAGAAATTTTAAAGTGAGGAATTTAAAAGAGATGTGAAAGTGCCTAATTTTAAGGAATATGGATAACATGAGAGAGAGGAAAAAAAAACTGTTTTATTATTATTTACAATATATATATATATATATATATTTCACCAACAAAAAATTGTTCAATGTATAGGTGATTCAAGCTAATTATTTCACCAGCAATCGTGGAAAGGAGCAACTAATGTAATTTTTTTTTTTTTTTGAAAACACTAATGTAAAGAATTAAACAACCAAAACATATCAAATTCCACATGTTTGGTACATGATTGTATTAGGCACACAATGTCAACCACGACGTGGCATATCACAATGTTATGAATCTCATACAGAAGGTTATTAAAAAATAATAAAAAGAAGAATCTCATACAGAAGTATCATAAGCAAAGTGGAAAAAAAAAAAAAAAAACCTAGAAAATCTCTATCCAGTGTAAAGATAAAGATGTTGCTCTACTACTTTTCAGAAAATCTATGTGAAAATCTTAAACATACCTTGGATTGTGAGAGATTGAGTTTGTTGTGGTGAAAATCTTAAACATGCACTGAAAACAAAACAGGAATTGAGTTTGTTTGCAGTGAAAATCTTAAACATGCACTGAAGACAAAAAAAGGGATTGAGTTCTTTTTTGATAGGAAGGGCCGGGATTGAGTTTGTTAGAAATGATAGGCCAAGAAAAACTATTACTTTTTGATGGGAAGGATTCTTCTCCACTTTGAAGTGTGAAAGAAAGGTTTGCATGAACATGTCAGTGCTTCTCTCTAATGTCGACGGCTACTAAGTCATTGATGGAGTGGATGAAGACGCCAAGGCTTGGTCTACCGGTATGAAAATCCTAATACGATTTGTTGATTCTTGTTGAAAAAGCAAAAAAATTTAAGTAAAAATAGAGATAAAAGTAAAGAAACGTAAACAAAGGGAGATGTTGATAAGGATTCACCATTAGCATCTGCTTTGTGTTGTTGGAAATGGTTTGAGGGAGGAGAAGTTTGTGTTGTTTTTATAGCAAGGAGAAGTGTTGGTGCTTGTTAGTTATGTAAATTATTTGAACGTGAGTTAGTAAAAGGCATTCATGATGGAAACTGTTTAGTTTGAAGTTTATCACTTTGTTTTAAATTTGATTCTTTTTGTTTGAGATTATAAAAACAAAAACGAATGCTTGATTTTTTTTTTTTTTTAATAACAAAACGTGCTTGAAGCTTTATTTTTTTACCAACCATCAAATTTGATTAAAACTCCTTTTACTTCACTTTTCTTTCCCCACACTTTTTTTGGTAATGCGGTATCCATCCTCTCATTTTACTCCATGATCTCACGTTTGTTTGATTTTTTTCTTTTTTAATGAAAAACGTGCTTGATTTTTTTTTTTTTTTAAATAATAAAACCTGCTTGATTTTCTTAGAGAGTTTGCTTCTTTTCTTTAAAGTTACCAACTAACCATACATAATTCCCTTAAAAAAAAAAAAAAAAAGTAACCGAAGATAAAGAGAAGGAGAGGTATATGTTAATAATTTGCTAAATTTAAGAAGATGGATGGGAAAACAAATTCTATTAAAAAAAATTGAAAACGTTTAACCAAGAGAGTGGTCCTATTAATCACCCAAAAAAAAAAAAATAGTTCTATTTTGTTGGCAATGTTTTAGTGGGAGTTAAAATACATAGTTTTACCAAATTATCCTTTAGTTTTATCTCTACTTAAACCTAGGGAAATAGGAGTATTTTGGGGAAAAAAAAAAATCTGGTCCAAACAGGTGCAACCCCTTAAATAGTAGTATAGATAAGTATATAATTAAAACCTTGAACTATACACCTGTATATATAAGGGTATTTGGACAGACAATATGTCGAACAAGTGGCCAGAATAATAATAATTTTCATAAATGAGAATGCAGTCTTGTGCTGGAGAATTTGTACCGAAGGGTTGGAGCTGTAGTAATTAAAATTTAATTTGCTGCACTTTCCATCAAGCCAGCCTGTTGGTTCAATGTGTAGCCAATACAAATATATTGAGAAGAATATTTTTCCTCCCTAAACTTAGGTTAATGTTGGATTTTTATTTATCTCCAAGTTTAATAGTTTACAATTTCGTTTCTTATAAAATTTAAAAGGTATTAATTTTGTCATTTTGTCCATTCGTATTTCTTTTTTCTCAAAATTCAAATAGTAATCTAAGAGCATCACATTTCCTATTTTAGGGTAAGACCCCAATCTAGAACGAAAAGCTCAAAAAACACTCCCTCATCAGACTCCCTACTAATTCTCCATTTTAGGAAAATGCTAACATGCTTTCCTTAATGTAGGGAAGTGTTATTCATTCCCCAAAACTAGATTTTTTTTTTTTTTTTTTTGGAAATTAAAGAAAAGAAAAGTGAGAGAAATTATAGAGAATGAATGAAGAGAAAAGTAGGTTCTTATCCTAAAATAAAGAGAAAATTTTTAAAAGCTTGATGCTAATGGTTAAATAGTCTAAAAATGGTAAAGATGATGTTAGAAAAGAGGAGAAATGCTAGTTTTTATAACATTTTCACAACAAATCTTAAGTGACAAGGACCACCGCACACCTTTGAGGCGATGATCACTCCACAAGTATAAATACTTGTGGGGTGTAAGGAGGGAAAGTGCCAGAGTTCAAATCTCTAGGAGGGAGCTTCACATACATATTTACTTAGATTAGGCTAGAGTAGAATTCTATCTTATATATATATATATATAAATTTAAGTGATAGGTTATTATTGGTTGTTATGAGTGGGCAAAAAAGTAATTTAAGTTGTGAATTTAAATTATAACCAATAACAATTTTCCATCTACGATTTATTGTGAAAATATATTGAAAATATTATGGACGTATCACTTTTCAAGTAAAGAGTAACAGTCCTTTTAGCCATAACCTAACATTTTGCCTATCCATCATGATAGATTGAAAAGTTGAGATGATTTACAATAAATTTAACAACAACAAATGGACTGCAAGATAAGATTGTTACCTACTAAAATTTTTATCAACAAAATTTTAACTTTTAAATAAAGGATGAAAATAAAACTTAAAACAAATGCATGAATTTATTAGGGATGACAATGGGTGGAATAAGGAGTCCAAATCTTTTGTCCAATTTTTCCTATTCCACTCTATACTTGACCAATAAATATTTGCCACGTATTCACCTAATTAATTAAATTCTACTATTAATTAATAATTGTAGTATTAATAAGTCAATAATGATAGTATTTAATTAATTAGGTGAACACGTGGCAAATATTTATTGGTAGAGTATAAAGTGGAGCAGGAAAAGTGAGACAGAAGATTTGAACTCTGGAATAACGGGTGCCCTATCCCCACCCCTCCCTTTTTTAGGGTGAGGAAAACTTACACTAGATGGGAGCATGACAAGTTGGGGCCAAGGTGAATTTGAGGTATTTTGTCATTTGTAATGAGGTGGCTTCAATATTAATGAGGTAGAGTTGGAAAAGTAAAAGTAAGTTTTTTAACCATTGCGCACCCTTGGTGCAGTAGTCACTCCAAAAGTATAAATGTTTATAAGGTGTGAGGAGCAAGAACCGGGATTCAAGTCTTTAAAAAGGAGTTTCACACATATATACACTTAGATTAGGTTAGAGTAGAAATTTTATCATGTAAAAAAAAAAAAAAAGGTAAGTTTTTTAGGGAAGTAATGCTACACACAATAATTTACAATAGTTGAGTTAATAAATTTTTACTGGTTGTTATTAGAACTTATCATTGACATCATTTTTTTTTCTCTACCAAATAAGCAAATGCCAAAAAGCAATAACAACTTGCAATATTGACAATTGTAAAAAAAATTTGCTAATGCTAGACTTATTGAATATAATATATACAACATAATAAATTATAATATAGGGTATGAATAAAAAAAATTAAAGTGAATGCATAAATAACTTTTATTTTTTTTGGGAATGCATGCATAAATAACTTATATATATATATATATGTATGTATATATGTATATATATGTGTATGTGTGTATATATATACACACACACATTTGAGGCATGATTGCATGTGCAAAACCCGTCCTCATCCTATCACTCCTTTTGGAGTGAAAACCCACACAAGACAAATTAGGACATGATGAATTGAGTGGACGAAGAATTTTGGCCATCCCTAGAATTTATTAGTGCAAAAGAAGTACAGCCTTATTTTATTGTTTGTCATTTAAAAAAAAAAATTATTGTTATTGGTTTTTATATGTAAAACACAAGATCTGTCTCCACTTTATTGGACTCATGCATAATATATTCTAATATAAAATTTTAAAAATTCATTCATTGATTAATGGCTTAGTCATGAGTTTTTTAACTCAACTTATGTTTTATGATATTTCCAACAATACCGTCGAGGATTCAAATTCCGCTTCTCCTTTAACTATTAAATTATTATTATTATTATTATTATTATTATTATTTTAAAAGTTGAAAACTATAACATTTCATCAACATTTTAACAAACATTAATTTGCACTATATTTAATATCCATGGAAGGTAGTGACTCGTGTCTAGTGAAGTTCATGTTACAGTAGTTTTAGCAGTAGTAGCTGCTGTATGAAACTTGCAAGGAGATTTGGCAGCAATGGAGCAAGCGATTCTAATTACCATGGTGGACTAGGAGAACTTCTCGAACTGGTTTGATTGTCGTGTGCTCGCTGGAATGGTATTCCAACAACCGCGTGGAGAGAATAATTTGAAGTTTGGGCCAACAGGCAACAGGAAGAAACCAAAAATTTGTACGAAGTTATATATTGATTTTCCAGCTACTTTATCAGAAGTCCAAGAAGACAGAGCAGCTAAGTGATTCACAAGAGTCCACAAGTTCAAGTTGCTCCAGACCTGAAGCAGAGATCAAACGGCAAGTAGTTTAAAGTGTAAAGCTGTATGTAGTTTAGTGTTAGTTAGTGAGCATGTGTTTTACACGTGACTGATTAGCTGTACAAATTCTGTTAGTTAGTTAAGAAGTTTGTTAGATCAGATTAGTGAGTATTTTGGTTCTGGTTTAGTTATAAATACCTGTAATTGTATCTGTTTTAATCAGATTAATGAAATCAGTTTTTCAGTAAATTTCATATGGTATCAGAGCTTCGAAGTCTCTCTATTTTCTCCCAAATTTTTTTAGAGCTTGTTCTTGAGAGCTATTTTCTCCCAAATTTCTAGGGTTTGTTCTTGAGAGTTTTTATTCAAGCTTCGTCAATGGCTGAAGCAACAAACACTTCATCTGCTTCTTCTGTGCAAGATCCTGCACTTGTAGAGCATATCTCCAATCCTCTGTTTCTCCATCATGCTGAAAGTCCTGAAGCCATGCTTGTGTCTGAACCGTTGATTGGTGAAAATTACCATGCTTGGGTTCGTTCAATGAGAAAAGCATTGGTTGCCAAGAATAAGTTTGGCTTTGTCAATGGTAGTATTACTCTATCTTCACCATTGATAAAGACTCCAGCAGCTGTGGATGCTTGGATTCGCTGTGACAACGTGGTTGGTTCTTGGTTGATGAAGGCTGTATCACCTCAAATTCGAGTGAGTATCACCTACAGGGACACTGCTCTGGAGATTTGGAACGACCTCAGGGATACACATTCTCAAGGGAATGGACCTAGGGTTTTCCAAATTCAGAAGGATATAGCTTCAATGTGTCAGGGTGAGTCTTCAATCACCAATTATTTTACTCAATTGAAGCTATTCTGGATCAACTTCAGAATTTTAGGCCTACTCCTACTTGTTCTTGTGGGAAGTGTACCTGTAATATGCCTCAGAAAATTGAAGATCTTCGTCTTCAAGAATCAGTCATGCAATTTTTGATGGGACTTAATGAGTCATACTCTCAGATCAAAGGTCAAATATTGTTGATGGAACCGTTACCAACCATCAACAAAGTTTACTCTTTGCTGATTCAAGAGGAGAGGCAGAGGAGCATAGGGCTTAGTAATTCTGTGCACATAGAGTCTACTACTCTTGCAGTGAAGGGTTCTAATGCCAATTTCAATCCCAACCTTCCTGGTTTCTTTGGCAATTCTGGTGCTTCTGGAAAGAATTCCAAAGGTAGAGACAGACCCATATGCACTCACTGTGGGAGGCTTGGACATGTCATGGAAAAATGTTTCAAGCTACATGGCTTTCCTCCAGGATTCAAGCCTAAAGGGAAGAACTTTATGGTCAATCAAGTCAATATTCAAGAAGCTTGCACAGAGAATGATCACACCTCTGCTACTTTTCCTTTCACTCAAGAGCAGTGTCAACAGTTTTTGACCATGTTGGGGACTCAAATGCAAGCTGCTCGTCTCACCTCTAGTGACAATGAGACTCAGTTCAATTTGGGCAACAAGGAAACACACATGGCCAGCAATGTGATTAGGCCTACCCTGGCTGTGCCTTCTTCTTCCAATGCCACAGATACTTTCACCATGGCAGGTAATTCTACTTGTCTTGATTTGAGGCATTCAGTTTTTTCTGCTCAAATTACACATAGAACAGCTTTTGGTGGTAATATTTGGGTGATTGATACTGGAGCCACAGACCATATAGTATATTCTGTTCATTTGTTGACTAATTTCACTGCTGTTGATTGTGTGGTTGCCCTTCCTAATGGTGAAACTGCCTTGGTAACTCATATTGGTTCTATATGTCTATCTGAAAATCTTGTCTTAACCAATGTGCTTTGTGTTCCTTCTTTCTCTTTCAACCTTTTGTCAGTCAGCCAACTTACCAAGAAAATGCATTGTTGTCTCATTTTCTTGTCTACCTTCTGTTTCATTCAGGACCTCAATTGCTGGAGGACGATTGGTGTGGGTGAAGTTCATGATGGGTTGTATCTCCTTCAACATAGACCCTCTGATACTTGTGCCATTCCAATTCAGTCCCAGGCTACTCCATCATTTCAATCTATTTTCAATTCTGTTTTTCAATCCATTTTTAGTACTAATAAATCTCATGTTGTCAATAATGTCAAAATTCCTGCTTCTGTTTGGCACTCTAGACTTGGGCATCCATCTGATGCTAAGATTTCTGTTTTGAAAAATGTACTTCCTGACCTTCATTTCAATAAATCTGTTTCTAATGAAATATGTGAAATTTGTCCTTTAGCTAAGCATAAAAGGCTCCCTTTCATTTCCTAATCATGTTTCTGAATTCCCTTTTGATTTAATACACTGTGACATATGGGGTCCCTATGTGGTGCCTACTGTTGCTGGTCACAAGTATTTTCTTACCATTGTTGATGATTGTACTAGATCAACTTGGGTTTATCTTATGAAATCTAAGTCTGAAACTAGGTCCTTACTGCAATCCTTTTATAACATGGTTAAAACTCAGTTTGGCAAGTCTATTAAAGTCTTTAGGACAGATAATGGCCTTGAGTTTCAAATGGTTGAATTTTTTAAGTTTCATGGCATCATTCATCAACATAGTTGTGTTGCCACTCCACAACAAAATTCTGTTGTGGAGAGAAAACATCAACATATACTTTGTGTTGCTAGAGCTTTAAGACTTCATTCCAATATCCCTATTGCTTATTGGGGTGAGTGTATCCTCACTGCTGTCCATCTCATAAACAGACTCCCTTACCCACTTTTGCAAAACAAATCTCCTTTTGAGCTTCTTTATAATAAACTTCCTGACTATTCCCATCTCAAAGTATTTGGTTGTCTATGCTTTGCTTCTACTCTCTCTCACAATAGAGGCAAATTTGATCCTAGGGCTCTTAAGTGTGTTTTCTTGGGGTATCCTTTTGGGGTTAAGGGTTATAAACTTCTAAATTTGCAAACTAGAGCTTCTTTCATTTCTAGAGATGTCATTTTTCATGAATCTGTGTTCCCATTTAAGTCTCTTCCTAATTCTGTTCCTTTATCTCAACCTGATCCATTTTTTCATGATTGTTTTCCTAATGCTCCTCCTCTACCTGTAACTGATTCTATTCACCATTCTACTCCTGTCCCAGCCTCCTCAGTTCATATTGATTCCACCATTCTTGAACAACATTTTAATGATCTACCTGAGGATTTATCTGTTTTTGTTCCTAATGACATAACTATTTCTATTCCTGATGCTTTATTGTCCATTCAACCTGTCCCTGCACCTATTTCACTTCCAGTCAGTCCTGATTCAACCATTATTGTTCCAAGGAGGTCTACTAGAGTCTCTAGACCACCTACTTATCTCCAAGCTTTTAAATGTTCTGCTGTTTCCACTAAATACCCCATTACCAATTATATCTCTAGTCACAAACTCTCTCCTTCTTACTCTCATTTTTGCAATAGTATTTCCACCATTCAAGAACCTTAGTTTTACCATCAGGCAGTTGGTGATCCTCATTGGGATGCTGCCATGGCAGCTGAAATTAAGGCTTTAGAACTTAATAATACTTGGTCTCTTGCTCCTTTACCTCCAAATAAAAGGGCTTTGGCTGTAAGTGGGTCTTCAAAATTAAACACAAGTCAGATGGTAGTGTAGAGAGGTACAAGGCACGGTTGGTTGCCAAGGGTTATACTCAGCAGGAGGGTTTAGATTATACTGAGACATTCTCCCCTGTTGCCAAGATGGTGACTGTTAAACTCCTCTTGTCTTTGGCTGCTGTGCAAGGCTGGACTCTTCACCAATTAGATGTAAACAATGCATTTCTTCATGGTGACTTGCATGAAGAAGTGTATATGTGTCTTCCTCCAGGCCTGCCCAGCAAGGGGAGCTTGTGTGCAAGTTGAATAAGTCCTTGTATGGCCTTAAACAAGCCTCAAGGCAATGGTATTCCAAGTTTTCAACTACTCTACTGCAATGTGGTTTTCTGCAATCCAAGGCAGATTACTCTTTATTCACCAAGCATTCAGGAACTTCTTTCATGGCACTTTTAGTATATGTTGATGATATACTTATTGCCAGCAATGATCCTCAATCTGTAGCAGACCTGAAAGATCTCTTAAATAATCAGTTCAAGCTGAAGGATCTGGGCAGTTTGAAATACTTCTTGGGCTTGGAAGTTGCTAGATCTGAGAAAGGAATCTCTTTGTGCCAGAGAAAGTATACTCTTGAAGTGATTAGTGATGTGGGAATGCTTGGGTGTAAACCTGTTAAAACTCCCATGGAGATAAATCTCAAATTAAGCAAAGATGAGGGCAAGTTATTGACTGATGTTGGTATGTACAGAAGATTGATAGGAAGGCTGCTGTACCTTACTATCTCTAGGCCTGACATCACATACTCAGTACATAGACTGAGTCAGTTCATGTCCAAACCTAGAGAGCCTCATCTCAGAGCAGCTTATAGAGTAATTCAGTACCTTAAAGGTACTTCAGGACAAGGCTTGTTCTTCTCAGCTCGATCCACTTTACACATCAAAGCATTTGCAGATGCAGATTGGGCTGCATGCATTGATTCTAGGAGGTCCATCACTGGTTACTGTGTTTTTCTTGGTGATTCTCTCATCTCTTGGAAGTCTAAGAAGCAGAATACAGTTTCAAGATCCACGGCAGAAGCAGAATACAGAGCAATGGCTGTGGCAGTGTGTGAAGTGACATGGATTTTGTATTTACTTAAGGATCTGAATGTCAAACACACTCAAGCTGCTTTGCTGTTCAGTGATTCACAGGCTGCAATTCACATAGGAACTAATCCAGTTTTCCATGAGCGTACAAAACATATTGAGATAGATTGTCACATTGTGAGGGATAAGGTGCAAGCAGGAGTTATAAAGCTGATGGATATTAGAACTCAATGTCAAATAGCTGATTTGTTAACAAAAGCTTTGAGTTGGAATCAGTTTTCTGGTCTTCTTACCAGGATGGGTATTTCGAATATTCATTCTCATGATGTCCATCCTGAGGGGGAGTATCAGAAGTCCAAGAAGACAGAGCAGCTAAGTGATTCACAAGAGTCCACAAGTTCAAGTTGCTCCAGACCTGAAGCAGAGATCAAACGGCAAGTAGTTTAAAGTGTAAAGCTGTATGTAGTTTAGTGTTAGTTAGTGAGCATGTGTTTTACACGTGACTGATTAGCTGTACAAATTCTGTTAGTTAGTTAAGAAGTTTGTTAGATCAGATTAGTGAGTATTTTGGTTCTGGTTTAGTTATAAATACCTGTAATTGTATCTGTTTTAATCAGATTAATGAAATCAGTTTTTCAGTAAATTTCATATACTTAGAAAAAGAAAACAAAAAAGAGTTGCCATAGTAATTACATTAGTCTGTAGGGTCTTGCTGTGCATGATATGGAGACAATTTGCTAGTTGTCACTTGTCATTGTGCTCACAGACATGGAAGTTCGAAGAGGTGGGGGACCCTCTAGCATGACGAGAACAAAGGAAACACATCTGCTTTACAAGTAAGATATAAATCTCACTCTTATCAAGTTGTTTTCTTTTTTCTCTTAGGAGAAAACCATAGCTAAGATCACCCTATCTTTTCTTCCCCAAGTGGCCAACAAGCCACTTCTTTTTCATTTTAATTACTCCATGGCTGAGGTAGGACCTCATGCTTTGACCAAACAATCTAGTGATGGGAGAGATACTACAAAATTACTATATAAGTCTTACAAACTGATATATCACCAATTACAGAAAAGTAATTAGATATTAATTTATTAATTCTTTTAGTATTTTTCCAACAACATACTTTGTGAATGAGTAATGTTAAGGAGTAGGGACAACATTTTCACAATTGATTTGTTGTGGTTAAAGCAACATTATTTTCATTTGCTTTCACCACTAGCACCTCTTTTATTATGTACCAATTACAATAATTCATGTTAGTAGTTATGAAAGATTTTGTATCCTTATATTTATTGGTTGTGAATTTGAGTTCAAAAATCAGTCTCCCTAAAATTGGAGTAAGGTTGCTTATTATACTTCTTTTCACTAACATGTATAGAGAAAGTAATGCTCTTCCACAAAACTTTGAAAATGATGCATCTATTAACTATAGATGTCTATGTAGCATTTCACTGATTCTATCTATGATTTTAATCCATCTAATACCTATTTATACAGATGCTGGAAAAATAGTAAAAAAAAAGTTTGTTTCCTGTATGCGTACCAGAAACACAGAGCCTGTGTTTGTTTCAAACTTTTACTTATTCGATTTCTGTTGTTTCCTTTCTTGGAATAGCATATATGAAATATCCAATGCGAATTTCCAAGAATAGGCTTACTGTGCAATTAGAGAACGTGGAAAGATTAAAGGAAATCTAATCATTGATAAGATCTTCACACTTGGCCTACAAGCATTCCACGTCTCATTGTAGACTGTATTATTAGACATAGGAGAATATATATATACACACACACACATAAAGAGGATTTACAAATGAGAGAAAATGACAATAAGTAAAGAGCATCATTCAGCACATGAATTATTGTCCTCACTTTGGTTTTCATACACTAATCAATTTACAAGGGTGTGATACATGCTCTCTTAATTAACAGCTGGCATAAAGGGATAATATGCTCTATGAAAACAAAATACACACTCAGAATATGGGACCAAAAATGATGAATTGAATTATGAAAAAGGAGGAAGCTATGCATAAGGGGCTCTATGAACTCTATTGTTTTTTCTTTTAACACTTGCTGATAACAAATGGGTGCATTCTTCTTATGATTACACTTGCTGAAACAATTTAAAAAAAAAAAAAAAAAACGAATGAGAATGTAGTTCTCTTAAGTCTTCTGTTTAAGAATGTGACGCAATTGAGATTTCTGGCTTTCAATTTTCACTTCCAGAAGCTTGGCCTTCGTGTTATGTTTTTGGATGCCTCGTGGCCACTCTATGCGTCCTTTCATCCCTCGAGTAATGTGTGGATTGGCTGAGTCTGGTACACTCTGTTGTGCCACTGTATCCTGGCATCTGGGCTCACCTTCAGCTGACCCTCTACATGGAGAAGCTTTCTTGACACTAGAAATTGTCCCATTTGAAAGCCTTCGATTACCCTCATCTATCAAAATCTTATAGAATTCACCATTACTCGGCTGTGATTTCTGGGGATTCGATACTGGAGATGCCTTCTGCTTTATTTTCTTATCAGATAGTGAGCAAACCTCACTGATTTCTGGACTAAGAGATTCTTGATTTGTGCTTTCATCACATTCAATTTGGCTCTCCAAAACTCTTTTTTCTTGGTTGAACCTATTGACTGAGGTGTCACTACCTTCAAGTGAGCAAATGCAACCCTGATCCTCAGCATGGCTAGCACTTTCCCCACCTCTGATATCTTCTTCTAGACCACTGTTATAATCAATAACACCATTTGAATGTTTCAGCGCCAACTTTTTGTCGGAGGCATCGATATTAAGACACAAGGTATAGATTTTTGAAGCATGCCCAGTGTGACTGTTATTTAAACATGGTTCAATCTCCTTTTTGTTAGCTTCACCTTCACTGAGACGTTCAATCTCCTTGATATCTTGAATATTCATTGATTTAATTGCCTGCATGATCAACTCAGCTTCCCTTAACTCCATGACATTCAGGTTAGAACTTCTGGACCTCAGGAAAGTCTCAAGGTCTGTTATCAGCTTGTTCATCTGAAAATATCTTTCTTCAAGAGCAAGCTTTGCATCAACCAGCTTCATTTGGACAAGTTCTTCACGCCAAACCTCAGCCATCTGCCTCATCTTCCTCTCTTCTTCCACTTCCTCACAAACTTTCTTGTACTCTCTCTTCAATACCTCAACAGTGGCCTCATCTTCTCCAATTTGCTTGGCTAGTTCACTACAAACTTCCTCCATTAGCTCTCGAAGCCTTTTTTCTTCCTCACAATTTTGCATGATCTGCTTGGCAGATAACTTGGCATTGGCAACCTGATTGACCAATTTGGAACTGAGAATTTCCATCTTATGACGATTCTTCCTTTCCCTGCCTAATTCTTTCTTTAAGTCATCCACAACCACAAGAATTTTTGCATGTTCTCTGCTCTGCCATGAAATCCTTTCCTCTTCAACCTTCCTCAGCAAGTGTTCAACTTTATTCTTAGAGGACTTCACCTCATCTTCAAGTTCACGAATTCTTGATCTAGCACATATTAGTTCCGCTTGCAGGACAGAAACAATAGAAATAGAAGCATTGTCTTGATTTTCAAGAAGCTTTATGTGGCTGTTAAACCGGTAGACCTTGTCAAACACTGAACACCTAGGTTCCCACTTTGTTGCCCCCTCCATTGAGCATTTGGGATGTTGCAAAGAAGATTCAGGCTGGGAATGATGTAGTTTGAAGATCAAAGATTAGGTCAGAAAATCTTAAAAACGGAGAGAATGAGAGAGACATTATAAGAATAGCATGTTATTTTTCCATTTCTGAGACAAATTAGATCAAATGACCAGCTAAAGCTATGAACTCATTATCATGACATTCTCTATACAGTTCACATATTCTCTATGGTAAAATGAAAATATCCAAGATATATATAATCATCTCAAAGAAAGGTCACACTAGTTTATCCACACCTAGACCGCACTTCATCTCCACCCATCCTGACTAAACTAGTTCTCTCTCCCCAAACATTTATGAACAGTTGCAAACTAGAATAACCCAGAGAAAGAAAAAGATTTACCTCATACTGGATTCCATTCTTTGGATGAGAGATAGGGAGGGGTCTTTGCAACTGCAACTGATCCTTTATTTCCGGACCATAGTCCCTACTTTTCCGGTGATGGGTAAACTTAATCTTTACACGTCCAATACCAGGCTGCATTGCAGGGAAGAATGTGACAAGGATTTTAAATTCACAAATGTTGCAATTTTTTTGACTTCACATTTGCACACCATGATCCATGTAAAAACAATAGTATAATCCACTCCATATGTATTTTAGGCAACTACCTCTAAAATAAATATACAAAATTTAAGTGCATCACCGAAATTTCAATGATTTTAAAAAAAGAAAATTTTAAAAAGTGAAGTTGATGTGAACGGTAGATGAATCATTGATTTAATCTTTCACTTTATTGGCTACTAACTATAAACTCCATTACATGTACTTTGGGATTGTTTCTTCTTTCTAGACTTACTAACTTTGGCACCTCCTCTTACCCAACTACTGAAGTACTGTCCTGATTGTTGCTGTTGTCAATTAATATCGGTTTTCTCTTCTTCTTTTTTTTTTTTTTCTTTTTTGTCCCAGTAATTTATCGATCTCTATTATTCTATCTTATCCAAAATCATACCTTCGCCTCCTTTATTAACATGTAATTTTCTATTACTTCTACCATATCCAAAATTATACTCTCATAATATTATATATATATATATATATATTGATTCTACCAATGTTATTTTAGGCAATACTTTACCTTTTCAATTCATTTATGAATTCATTTATGGCCTGTATGCCTGTATGGATGGATGGGGGAAGGAGGGGGAGTGAAGGGGACTAGAGGAGAGTTAACTAAAAATAAGCTAATTTTGTGCTAAATCTACGCTGCTCTGCTCTACTCCCTCCCCAAACATACCATTAAATTGAATCAAATCAACCTTTCTCAATAGCGTATTAGTTAATAACAAAATTGATATAGAATCAAAGTTATTTGATTTAATTCTCAACAAGGCAAGCACAATTTGGCCTATGGGAAATTAAAAGAAGAGAAAAGAAAATACAAAATTTCAACTTTGTATTTTTTTATAATTTTTTTTTCGAATTTATAACAATTACTCAGCTCAATTAAGCCAACATTTGTACTAGTGTCGACAAAGAGGGAGTTTTGTTTTGTTTTTCATTAACATTAAAATACAGAGTCAGATGAAAGTATCATTGTATCTTATGTTGTCCTTGGTTTTCACCAACCACAAATTCAGTTTTTATACAAACCCAAGTTAAAACAAAACCCAAAGTTTCAAACTTTATTATTTATTTATTTATTTAAAAGACAGTACTCTCCCATTGAAAATACAGTAATAGCGAAAATCAAAAAAGTTACCTGCTGACAGTGAGGAGCACCGAGCAATCGCCAGAGACCGGCGGCGAGTTTTCTGGCGGAGGCTTGGACTCTGCCTCGTTGAAATAGCTCGGAGACGAGCTTCGTGTGGTGGTGGTGGTGTTGGTAGTTAAAGACAAGGTCGTTTTTGTTGTCTTCGAACTTCCAGGACGAGTGAGGAGTAGTAGTTGGTGGAGGTCCGAGCAGGCGGAACCGGTTAGAATTCTTGGGTTTGCGGCGGCGGCGGCGGAGACGAGGAACCGCCGGTGAGTGGTGGTGGGACCCACCTGTGAAGCTCATGCTGTGGAATAATCATCAGCCATTACTGAAAATGAGAGAGAGAGAGAGAGAGAGAGAGAGGTACAAAACAATTGTACAAATACAGATAGTACAGTGCAATACAAAGAGAGTAAGTTCAAGTTTTTCAGGGATGTTGTGGAAAGCACGGTACAAAGTTATATATATAGTTGCACTTCTACAGTCTACCACTCTCTCTTTTGCTGTCTTTAATTTTGACAGGTGTGAGTGTGAGTGTGTGTTTTTATTATTAGCTTCACCTGTTCAGTATTCATGTGTTTTTTTTTTAAATTTAAAATTGACTCTCAGTTCTTTTAAGTTTTAACCACATTGTCAACAACATAGCATTCTATCCTAAACTCTTGTGAAAGGATTTGAATAAGTTGTTTAAATGGGTGTGAGTATATCCCTTTTATACAGTAGGTGTAGCAACTCCTATTCATCCCAATTATATATATATATATTATATTACTCGAAACTTTGATACTCTGTTGTTGTGTTCCCTTCTTACCGTTGTTGGTGCCACCCGAGACGTAAAGTGAATTCCCAGAACCGAACAGTAAGACCCGTTTGAGCCAAGAGTGGGCGTGTAGGGCATGAGAGGTATAGGGTTGCTTAGGGTATGTGTTACGAAATGCAACGGTGTTGAGAAAAACATGATAATTAAGTGTTAAATCTAGGATAGTATGGATAAGTTGTGGAGATCCAACTCCTTTGTTAGCTCCAGGACTAGTTGTCTTCTTGATATTGTTAATGAAGAAGATCACACTATTGAAGAATATGAGCTCCCTGATTTCCAGAAATGGAATATTCCCAAAGTTGATACTAAAACTATTTATAAGACTAGTTTTGTTGAATCTACTTTTCATCCCATTTACAAAGTTAGAACTGTTGAACAAATATTCTCTATTTCAAAAACTCATGAAAAATGTTGCTTGTTTTCTAAGAGAAATATTAATGATTTCCTTGCTAAAAAACTCAATTATTTGCATATTGGTATGGTTCAAGTTGTTGTAAAACCATTTATTAGAAAATGAATAAATGCTTCCGTTCTCATGTGTTTAAGAGATACTAGATTTAAGAACTTTAAAGATAGCATTCTTGGTATGATTACTGCTTCTTTGTATGATGATCCTGTATATTTCAACTGTTATCATGATATTACTCTTGCTTTGGATGATTCTAATATTTTTAAAACTTTAACTTTAAATATTGCCTCATCTGGTTATCACATGGAAGAAGGTAGTAAACCTTTTGCTTTGATTTATCGCATCTATTACAGACTATTAGGTACTCAATTGAATCTTGGTGCTAAGATCAATAGAGAACCTTCTGGTAAAACAATGTTAATCACATGTTCAACTCTTGATGCTAAAGTTCAAGTTCCAAAAATGATTCAATGGCAAGATGTCAAGCTTCGCACTGAATGGTTGTTGGAACAGGAATCCCCTGTTGCTAAACCTGTTTTTGATGAGCTAGATCTCACACATATTCAATAATATTTTGATGGTACTGTTAAAATAAGTTTTCAAAACAATCAACCCTTGAGGATCAATGAAGGAAGACTTTCTTTTACTGGATCTGAAAGTATTTCAAAAAGAGATCAAGATCTCAATGAGTTTTTGCAAAAGAGTCTTGAAAAACCCACTGATTTAAAGCTAAAAGGTGTTTCAAATGACAAATCTCAAATCAGCTCTGTTTTCTATTCCACTAAACCTGAACTTTCTTCTCCATATGGCATACCTGCTAACGAAGAAGAAAATGACACTAGATTTGTTTGTCCATCTAATTCTGATTTTCCTCCTCTTGAAAATCTTGTTTACCAAAACCAATTAAGAGTTTTAAATGTTTTTGATGAAAGCTTTAAAATTGATATGGTTTCCCTGTATAATGAATTTATGCTTGCTAAAAAAATAAATAAAAGAAAATACTACCAAAGTAATTTTGCTCAGTCTAAGAAAGACCATGTTAAAAGGAAATGGTTAAAAAAGATGAACCAATTGAAAAAACACATTTTGTTTTTTGACTTTCTTGAAAACTATTATGTTTCAAAAGATGAAGTTTCAAAAAATCATTTGAATGTGATAAAGAAATCAAATTTGTTAAAGAAGATAAAACCATTGTTAGGTCTAGTCATCCGCCTCTTGAGACAGTCTTGATAACTTGTCAAAAGACGAAAGTGAAGGCCTCCCCTTTCAAAAGTGCTAATGATCAAACTCCTATCATTAGTATTATTGAACAAAACAATTTTACTAATAAATCTTTGCATGTTATTGGTCAACAGCTTGATCGTATTGAAGAAAAACTTATTGAAAAAACTGTTTCTATTGAAAAACCTGTTTCTATTGAAAAACCTGTTTCTGTCAAAACTGAGAAACCTTTGATTAATTTACCCAATCAAGATAAAAAATTTAAGTTTAAAACCTCCCAATATAAAACTCTTGAAATAGTTGAAAAAATGCTTGCTGATTTAAAGGTAAAAATTGAAAGTACTTCTACAAGTACCCTACTGCTAAAACTATTTCAAAAAATGAAAAAAAAAAAAAATTGTTTCTGAAGAAAATACAGATTCTGATACTGTATCTTCTGTCTCTGCAAAAAAGGTTTTTGATGATGATTTACCAAAAATTAAAAGATTTGTTGGAAATTCCAAACTTATGTTTTTTACAAAAAATTGGTACTCAAGACCTACTCCTCCTAATATGCAGTTTGAAGAAAGATCTTTTCAAACTCAGTTTTCTGTTTCTGCTAATAAGATTTATGAATTGAATATTGATGGTTTGTCTGAACAAGAAATAATTAATAAAAAGGGTTATATGTCGATGGTTGGAATTGCTTATGTTAATAACCATAATCTTGATCACCCTGAAATTGTTGACATTCTTGCTACTGGTTTTTCTGGTGCTCTTCGTGGATGGTGGGATTCATATCTCACAGAAGATTCTAGAGAATCTATTAAACATGTTGTTAAGAAGAATGATAAATGTTTGCCTATTTTTGATGAAAGTATTGGTCAAGGTATTTCTGATGGTGTCAATACCTTGATTTATACTATTATCAAATATTTTGTTGGTACTCCATCTAATATCTCATCTCGAATTTCTGATCTTCTGAATAATTTAACATGTCCTACTATGTCTGATTACAGATGGTACCAAGATGTTTTCCTTTCCAGAGTTATGCATCAAAAAGATTGTTACAAGCCTTATTAAAAAGAAAAGTTTATTGATGGTCTGCCTCTTATCTTTGCTCATAAGGTAAAACAAGAATTAATTGGTAAAAATGATTCCATTGATTATGATAATTTAACTTATGGTGATATTTTAAGCACTATTAAAAAACTTGGTATTAATATGTGCAGTGATGAAAAACTGTTAAAATACCAATTAAAGAATAAAAGAAAAGCTAAATATGAAATGGGTAATTTTTGTGAACAATATGGTTTGCCCCCTATTGCTCATTCCAGGAAAAAAGGGAAAAAACATGATAAATCTCACAAAAATTATAGCCATAAAAAACATTAAAAAATACAGAAGTAATTTTAATAATTTTTATGCTAAAAAGAAAAATGTTTCTAACCTGGACATTTTAGTAAATATTGCAAACAAAAACCTGGTAAGTTAAAAAATAAGTTTAACATATTAAATATTGATGATAAAGATTGATCAAGAAGAATTATTCAAAATCCTTGAATCAAACAATTCGTCTGATTCTTTGGAAGATGATTTTTCTTCTTCAGCTGATTCTTGCTATCAATCTACTAATGATTCCTCTGATTCCCCAAATGTTAAAATTGGTTGTAGAGATTCCTATTGCAATGTTATTAAATCTGTTAATACTCTCACTAAAGGTGAAGAAAATGAAAGTTTATTGGTTAAATTGATAAGTCAAATTAAATACCCTGAATTACAAAAAGAATATTTGGATAAGTTTAAGAAGAATTTGATAAAAGATGAAACTAATAAAAAACTTAAATCAACGATAAGTTTTGAAGAAACTTTAGAAAGATTTAATAAAAAGAAATCCAAAGATTTAACAGTTAATGATCTTCAACATGAAATTAATATTGTTAAACAAGAGATAAGTGAATTAAAACATGAATTTAAAAACATTAAAAGTGATAATAATAATCTTAAACAAGAATTGTTATTGTTAAAAATTGATTAAAAAAACGTGACAAATCTAATGATGAACAAGATGAGCAAGATGAGCTTAAAGATGGAGATGAATCCAGTCAACAAGCTCTTCTTTCTGATAAAGGTATTGTTGATGTTTTCACTGATTCTCAACTTAATCTTGTTAATAAAGTGCTTCCTCCAAAATGGTTTACAAAAGTCAAAATTCTTGTTTCTCATGATTATCATTTCACTGTCATTACTATGATTGATTCTGGTGCAGATATGAACTATATCCAAGAATGATTGATTCCTTCAAAATATTTTGAAAAATCAACTGAAAGATTAGTTTTTGCTAATGGTACTCAAATGAAGATTAAATATGAATTGAATAATGCTCATGTATGCCATAATAATGTCTATTTCAAGATTCCTTCTGTTCTTGTTAAAAATATGACTGATAAAGTGATTCTTGGTTTGCCATTTATAAATGCTTTGTATCCTTTTCTTGTTGAACATGATGAAATTACTACTAATCCTTTTGGACAAAAAGTAAAATTCAAGTTTGCTTCAAAGTTTGAGATTGATACTGATGATGCTTTAAATCTGATTCATGCTAAAACCAAACATCTTAACTTCCTTTAGCAAGAGGTTAGATATAAGAAAATTGCTGAACAACTTTCTGATAAATTGTTGCAATAAAAAATTGATAATTTTTAGAAAATTTTGATTAATGATGTTTGCTCTGATGTTCCTAATGCTTTTGGCATAGGAGAAAACATATTGTTGACTTGCCCTATGTTAAAGATTTTGATGAAAAGAACATTCCCACTAAAGCTTGCCCTGTTCAAATGAATGCTAAAACTGTTGAGTTTTGCAAAAAAGAAATCAATGATTTACTTCAGAAAAAACTCATTAGGAATAGCAAGTCTCCTTGGTCTTGTGCTGCTTTCTATGTTCAAAAGAATGCTGAGATTGAGAGATGAACCCCTTATCTAGTCATCAATTATAAGCCCTTGAACAAGGTCTTAGAATGGATTAGGTATCCCATACCTAACAAAAATGATTTGGTTCATAGATTGAGTAAGGTTGTAATATTCTCCAAGTTTGATATGAAATCTGGATTCTAGCAAATTTAGATTAGTGAGAAGGATAGGTATAAAACTGCTTTCACCACTCATTTTGGTCATTATGAGTGGAATGTGATGCATTTTGGTCTTAAGAATGCTCCGAGTGAATTCCAAAATATTATGAATGATATTTTCAATTCTTTCAGTCATTTTACCATTGTTTACATTGATGGTGTTCTTGTTTATTCCAGCTCTATTGATGAACACTAGAAACATTTGTATTCGTTTCTAGATACTATCAAAAGAAATGTTCTTGTTGTCTCTGCTAAGAAAATCAAACTGTTTCAAACAAAAGTCCGATTCCTTGGCTATGACACCTCTAAAGGACAAATTCGTCCTATAAATAGAGTCATTCAATTTGCTGATAAGTTTCCTGATGTTATTACTGATAAAACTCAACTCCAGAGATTTCTTGGGTCTCTGAACTATGTTGCTGATTTCTACAAAGATATGAGGAAACAATGTTTTGATTGGTTACAAAATAATCCTCCTCCTTGGTCTGATGTTCATACTTCCCTTGTTAAACAAATCAAGTCTCATGTTAAAACATTGCCCTGTCTTGGTATTCCCACTATTGATGCTTTCAAAATTGTTGAAACAAAAGCTTCTGACATTGGTTATGGTGTTATTCTGAAACAAAGAGTTTCTCCAGAGTCATCTGAACAAATTGTCTGTTTCTATTCTGGAATCTGTAATAATGCACAATTAAATTATAGTACTATTAAAAAAGAGATTTTATCTATAGTACTATATATTTCAAAATTTCAAAGTGATTTGTTAAACCAAAAGTTTTTATTGCGTATATTGTAAAAGTGCTAAATATGTTATTGAAAAAGATGTTGAAAATATTGCTTCAAAGCATATTTTTGCTAGATGGCAAGCTATTTTAAGTGTTTTTTATTTTGATATTGAATATATTAAAGGATCTCAAAATACCATCCCTGATTTCCTTACCCGTGAATTTTTGCAATGTCACAATAGCAAGTAGAAGATCTAAAGATAACCATCCTGCTGAAACCTCCAAACAAATTGTCAAAAAAGAACCTGTTTCTCCTATTGAAATTGCTAACCATTTCACCACCCTAGGAACCATCCCTAGGCAAAATTACTCCACTGTTCTTGCCTCGTCCTATGACCCTTATGCTATAACCCCTGTTAACTAACATATTAAAACTGCTTTTCCCAGAAATTCCAATAACCCTCAATATATCAAGAAACAATATTTGCAAACCTTGTTTTGTATTGAACCCAACAGAGTCTCAATTTCTGATCCCCTCAAACTTGCTAAAAGTTATTTCCCTCCAAGGTTTCACTAGATTCCTGAGCATAGAGAAAAGAATTTGCAGTATTATTTGGATTTCTTGTGTCATGAAAAATCTATTATTATTAACACCATATTTGACAAAGCTAATTCCTCAAAAATTATTTACCACAACGTTTACCTAGCCAATATTATTTCCGAAGAAAAATGGGGCCCTTCCCCTAATTCTACGAGAACAATGCCGACTTCTCCCATGATTATATCACTGCTTGGTCAAGATTTATGCTTCACCAGAATGAAAACATGTCTCATTCCTGGTTTGTTAACTTTGATAAAAGTTTCATTGTTCATCTGCCTCTTTGGTTCAACCGTTGGTGGACCCAATTTGGTCCTATTAGTGACATATTTCCTGCACCATTACTTGATGCTTTTGAGTGTTTTAAGAAATTCTATAAGGTTGATGCTCATGGTACTAAATTCCCTACTTTGCTTTACTTTGTTAAGCGTCATAAGATACCTTGGATATTAAAATGGAAATATGAAAAGGAAGGTGATGTTCTCTCAAGACATTGGTATGTGAAGTTCTCTCAAGACATTGGTATGTGAAGTGGTGGGGCAAATTCCCTCATACTCAAAGTATTATTGCTACCATTTCCAGAGAATCTTCATCTACTGTTGCTCTCCCCATTGCCAAGGATTATTCACCAGTACAATTCCCTATCCTTGCTAATGCTCCCTCCTCCTCTTCCATCAAGAATGATAAGCCTCCAGCAAAAAACAAGAGCTCTCCTATTGATGACTTAAGAAAAAACCCTGATGATCTTTTTTCTTTACTCAAATGGGCAGAAGAAATTGCTGCCAATCAAGGAGATTCCAAAGCCTCTTCTGAGGAATTTGTTGCCCATAATCCTTATTTTCCTTACGACCAGGAACTGTTCGGACATGATGAGCATAACACTCCTGATCTTGGGGATAATTGATACTATTTGTCTGGCCTGCAAATGGCCAAAAATGCTACAATGATTATCCAAGCTCTACTGTGAAGTCCCATGTTCTTCTAACAAGTCCTTTGGAATATAGAGATTCCTAGGCTCATAATTATGTTCTTGGGAAAAAGAAAAAGGAGTTTACTTTTGGTCTTCTCAAACTTTCTTTCAGCAAAGACTTGCACTTTAGATTGAAGAAAATGACAAGAATTTGCTGCTAATTTTTTGGAGTCAAAAAGTGAAAAAAAAAAAAAAAACACTGTTCACTTTTTATTGTTCATGATGCTGTTCACTCTGGATTTTTGCCTATTTAAGGAGGGTTGTCCCTTAAGTTTAGGACATAATTCTCTTTTGGAAAAACCTTCTTTCTTTTAGAAGCCTTCCTTTAAGTAAGAAAGTTCCATACTACCACTATTTCCCTACAAACCTTGTAACTAGGACTTGTTCAAGTTTTGTAACTGTTAACTTGTTCTGTTGAGATCTTGTAACTACTACTATTTGATGTAAGTGTTTTATTCTACTTTCAATAACAAGTATTTTCAGCTTTCAGTTTTATATACTACTTGTTGCTACCGCCATCTTGGACGGTTCTAATTTTTAATTGTTTTGATATATATACTACTTGGTTGGTTCTACTGCCTTACTATTGTTATAAATTATTTTGATTATATTTGCAATACCGCCTTCTTGGCTGGTTCTACTTTGCTTACTTTACTTTCAATATATTATATATATTTATAATTGGGATGAATTGGAGTTGCTACAATTAGCAATCACACCTACAAGAGTAATGTTATGGACACATAAAAATGCATAATTTTGTGTCACAACTCGCCATATGACAAGTTGTGAATGGTGGAAGTATGTCCCCACGTGGCGAGTTATGGCACAAAGTTGTGCATTTTTATGTATCTATAGCATTACTACACGAGGGCCGTGAACGACAAAAAAGACAATGGTTGGAAGCAATGGCTGCTCTAGGAATTTTGTTTAGGGTGTTCCTTAAGAAGTATAAATTACACAATCTTATTTCCTTTTAACCTTTAGGTAATTAGGTTTGATTCAATGTTATTAATTTCGTTTTGCTCTGGCCGAAAAATACCGTGTCAGTAAACAAACCGGAATAGTAACCGACCCTATTCCACTTTGAAAAAGTTTCGGGGGTCATTTCGGTCTATTTCGGAACGTTTTGGTAAATACCGGCTGAAATTCAAGATTTGGCCGGCATGAAGTTTGTGCTTAAAAAAAGAAAAATTGTTCTTAAAACCAAAACAAATTTGCATTCTATACACTGAAAAACCTCAAAAGGAAAAAAAAAATGAAAAGAAAAGAAATGAACAAAGGTACCTATACAATAAACTATAAGTTCATTTGAAATATTAATAAAATTATTAATTATTGTTGTTTAGTTGTTTCATTAATTTGTTTGTCTTTTATAAACTATAATTTGTTGTATTGTTATTCATTAATTATAAAATTATTAATTGTTGTTTAGCCTAACATAATTTAATTTGTTTGTATTTTATAATACAGTAGTTAATTAAATTATTAATTATTGGTGTTTAGTTGCTTCATTAATTTTTTTTTACTAACTACTAGCAGTCTAGCACACACCCCACTGTGCATTAGCACACATTAGCACACACCCCATGTACACACACACCCCTGCCTCTGCATGACTTTACTTCCCCAATTCAAATATCCCACCCCACACCACACAGCCCCATGGCCCCATCTACCCCCCACTCAATAGATAAGATTTACACAAGATGAGCCAATCAGATAAATTCGCAAATCACAATACATTAAAAGACAAACTCACCAACGCTAACTAACCAACACAGTGACACACCAACAAATAATGTCAAAAGAAACAGGGGGCAGATAAATTGAATAATTATAAAAACTTAAAGATAGAGAATCAGTTCAAAAAGAAAGAGAGAGAATCAAATAAAGACTTAAAGAGAAAGAGAAAGTCTCATTTCAGACTTTCAATAACTTAGTTCAAGAGAATTAAGAGCTTTCTCTCTCAGACCACAGTCCGCAACAAAACCTAAAGATTAAGAGAGAAAAAGAGAGAGAAGTAAAGTGTAAAACACCTTAGGGGAGGCCTGAGAGGTAGCGCCGTGGGCTGCGGCAGCACGTTGAGGCGTTGGAGGCGAGGAAGGATTCGAGGCTAACCGTTGGCGTCGCAAACTCTGATCCGATCGAACCAATCTTCGATCTCCGATGCTCGATCCAAGCTCTGTTGATCGAGTTTCAGGCGGAGGCACCGTCGACACGTCGCGCCTATGTGCTTGATGATGAGGTTTCAGGCGAAGGTGTAAGGCATTTTCATTGATGAGATTTTTTTCTTTAGGTTAGGTAAGGTTTCTGATTTTAGGTTTTGCTTTACCTTTACCATTTGATGATTGATGAATCGGCAGATGCGTATTCATATTGGGTTTTGGTTGGTTGGTTGGATTTTTTGTTTTTTTTTGTTTTTTTGTTTTTTTGTTTTTAGAATACTTTTGGGTTGGGCCTGTTGGGTATTTATTTAATAATTATTATGATTTAAAAATCTAGTTGGGATTGGTTTTGTTTAGGATTGATGTTGGGCTCTTTTTTGGGCTTGCTCTGTTACAATTTTTATTTTATTTTTTTAGGTTCTCTATTACAATTTTATTTTATTTTTTTAGATTTTAGTTCAAAATTTGTTTGGCATAAAAATTTTGAGGGTGTTCCTGATTTTGCTTGAGGGTGTTCCATTTTTTTTTTTTTTTAAGGGTAAACAAATAAAAAAATTTAAATTATTATATATAAATTTTTTATTTCAGGTTAGGGTGACTGATTTTGCTTGAGGGTGTTCCATTTTTTTTTTTTTTTAAGGGTAAACAAATAAAAAAATTTAAATTATTATATATAAATTTTTTATTTCAGGTTAGGGTGTTCTCAGGAACACCCTGGACTCAATGTGGCACTACCACTGGTTGGAAGAGGGGATGGGTTTCTGATGTTGGTAGGGGTGTTCGCGGTGCGGTGCAATTTTGGACTATTTTTAGCACTATACTTTGCAGTGTGGTTTAGTTAAAACCATAATTGCATGGCACCTTATTTTTGTGGTCATATGTGCTGTGCGGTTTAGAATTTAGCCAAAACCATAACCACACCACACCTTATTTTTGCAGTCACATGTGCGGTGCGATGTATAAGATATGGTTTGAACAGCTTGAAGTCGGTATACTTTTCAAATTTTGGGTTTTTCCTACCCAGCCCAAAACTAATTTTTCACTTTGTTTTGAGCTAAGTTTTAAATTATTGAGCTAGTTTTTCTTTATTTTAAGCTGGCCTTCCTAGTCAACACTTGCTAGGGCTATCAAACTATTTTTTTTTTTTTTGAAAACTAGGGTTATCAAACTATTAATAATATATTTAATATTAAAAATAAATAAATATATTATTATATAGAGAGGGTGAGGTACTGTTTGTGCGGTTTTCTTATTATAAAACTGCAAACCTCACTGCATTATGCGATGCAGTGCACTATTACTTGTGGTGCAGTGCAGTTATGCCATTTTGCAGGTGATTTTGGTGCGGTTTGGCGGACACCTCTAGATGTTGGTCGATACGATTGTCGACAGATGTTTTTGGATTACTTTGAACGCTAAACTAGCTGACATGTTTCTAAATTTTCCCTTTTTTTTAATCCTTACCTATGAGGAATTAACATCTCTGCCGCTATGAAAATATTATGGCAATTTATTGTGTCAATAGAACAACTCTTTTTTAAATATAAATGCAAGGATTTTGGAATAAAAATCTTAAATTTTTGGATTTTATATATATTTGGTATGTAATTTTGTTTTTGAAATGATATGTAAAATATTTAAAGGATTTAAGTTTGGGGAAAAAATTGGGTTTATTGCAAATTGCATCCTTAAAGTTTAGTGTTTCTTGAATTTTACACTCTGAAGTCTCTAAATCCAAGTTCTTAGGCTGAAATAGGTTTTTTTTTCTTTTTTTCTTTTTTTCTTTTTTTCTTTTCCTGAATATATATATATATGTATGTCAAACTTCCTTTTAGAGACTTAAACTCTAATCATTGCCTCCACGTCTCACAAGAACTTATACTTGTAGAATGACCATCATACCACATATGCGCAATGGTTTTTTTTTTTTAATTTAAATTTCTAATCCTTTTATTTCTTTTTAATAAATGGCACATTAAGAAAGCATTATGGATTCCAAAGTTGGGCACCATAAGAGTTAAGAACTCATGACCATGAATCCATGATACTGTGGGTATTAGCTAGCCAAAGTAAATTGTCTTATGTTTTGGCTGAGAATCCTTGCGAGAGATGTGACATCGAACTCTGTGCTTGTCAGGAATGTTAGGGTTTATGACTTTAAAAAAAAGAGTGCTACTGGTCCAGAATAGAAAATATTATTATTAAGTAGTTTATACATCACCACATTCAACATTCCAACTAAATCAATTAAAATTAAGGGCCAGCTTGTTTTAAGTAAAACCTAAAATCACTCTCTCCTATTATTTAACTAATTATAATTATATAATAATAAAAAAGATAAATAATACAATATACCATTGGTAATTGAAATATGAGTGATTTAGTAAAATACTACAAATTTTATTATATAGAGTTTATAAACTGATGTGTCACCAATAAAAATTTCAAAAATTCAAAAATTCAAACATTCACTTATTGATTGTTGAAACTCATTGATCGTATTTATTATTACATTAGTTTGTAATTTTTATATACTAAAATTTGAGTAATTTTTAGGTATGCTCGGAATACATTGGAAGATACTCCTTCTTCTCACATTCACGGTAAGGTTTACTCATTAAATTTATAGTAGAGTTCACCATAAATATGTAAGAGAAGTGAATATTATTTCACTATATTCTAAGAGTAATTAATTATTTTCCCTAAAAACTACACCAATTTCAGACTTTTTCCTAAAATATATATACTAAATTTAAGTCTATCACATAAATTTGAATGAAGTTGATGTGAACGGTAGATGAATCTTTCACTTTATTGGCTACTATAAACTCCATTAAATGTGCTTTGGGATTGTTTCAACTATAAACTCATTGGAGTACTCTGTACTGATAGGTGCTGTTGTCAATTAATATCGGTGTATTATTTTTGTTTCTCAAATTTAGAAAGAAAAAATTATTCAGCAAAAAAATAAAAAAATAAAAAAATAATTCAGCAAAAAAAAAAAATTAAAAAAAAAAAAGGAAACAAAGGTTACTAATATTTTTGTGTGTGTTTTTATAAATATAGTAAAATCTACAGACTTTATAAGTTCAAGGTTTTTTTTTATTAAGGGGAATTATAAGTTCAAGTACATTAGCTCGTTTCTTTAAAAAAAAAAAAAAACATTAGCTTAAATAACTTGATCTTAATGTATATAAAATAAGTTGAATGTTTTTTTTTTTTTTTTGATGGGAAAATAAGTTGAATGTTATACTAGATTTATATGGAGTGGCGGAGCCAATTTAGGGAGGCAACACTAATTAATTAAAAGATAAAGTTGAAAATAAAATTGATTTTATAAATTTATTATTAATGTAAGCAATAAAAAATAAAACAAAAGTATAATTGTCACATAACATATAAGTATATAACGTGTAAACGTCAATTAATTTTTCCATGCTTAATGTCAATTACAAGATTAGAAAAAATCATGTGGGTTCCAGTTAGCTCAACTGGTAAAGTCTCTGATGGTTGTATAAGAGATCTAGGGTTCAATCCTCGCCTACCTCAAAAACTGATTGGTGTCTTAGTCTGATAATAAAAAACTATTATCAGAAGTAGACGCCATATATTGAAACTCTCTCTCAAAAAAAAAAAAAATCATTAAAAATATATTAAGAAAATAAATCAACGTACAAGCATTTAAAATTTGGTTCTATATATAGGTGAAAACTTTCAAGAATTTCTACTCATGCTTTGATGGCTTTTAAAAATTTGGACAATGCTTGATCTGCCTTATTTTTACCATAAGTCCTAACTTCCATCTCCAATTATTAAAGTCTGTGTATAGAAAAAAGTCCTTAAATATATTGTACATGATAGGTTTGTGATGGGACTGAATGGAGCCATTTGATCATCCTAATGAGATGGTTCCAATATTGATGAGATAGAAAAGGTAGAAATAAAAGCAAGAGTGTTGAGAAAGAGAGAGAGAGAGAGAAGTGTTTGAGGGAGAGTAAGATAATATGTATGTACACCCACACATATACACACACTCAAGAAGGGCGGTATTGGATGAATTGTTCGGAATATATGCATGAGTGAAGTCTCAAACTCATTGGGCTTAGGCAATTTGTATTAAGTGTATCTTTATATGTTATATTAACTACTCAAAAATTAGAGCAGAGATGGTTTATCACACAAGGCAAGTCCATAAAACTCACACAAACGGTCTTAGGAAAAAAAAAAAACTCCAACAAAGGAGTATTGTCAATGGTGCTAGACAACACTGAAGTGTGAGATTCCCATACGTAAAAGACGTGTAGAGTTAACATGTGATGGCTAATAGATGATGCACTAGTGAAGGAAAAAGCCTATAAGACAAAGGGGAGGGATTAAGACTTGTTCATGACCCACAAAGAGAAGTCTTGAAACCTACAAAGAAGCATAAACTCACATGGAATGCTGCATGATGATCAGATGTCAAATCCTAATCCTAGATTAATCGGGGGTTGGGCCTTCAAACCCATTTAAGAAATACTGGTTCACCAGCATGCAGTACCGGTAGCTACTATAAAAGCTTGCAAAAGGAAAGCTGCTGGAATTGGAAACTCACTGATATCAAAATTTATGACAATCCTTCCAGCGGATGTGTAATTTGCAATTTCTTGTTTCCACCCCTACATCTCACATATACCTAGCAAAAAAAAAAAGGTTTATGTTTGATAATTACCATCAATTCCAAAAAAATTGTTCTTTTTTTTTTTTTTTGAAGGGGGGGGNGATGAGTGAGTGATGACTATCAAATATGACATTATGACATCTTTCAAAAAAAAAAAAAAAAAAAAGTAAAATATCATTTTCGTCCCTAAACTATCATAAAAGTTTGTTTTTCATCCTTAAACTTTCAAAAGTTCTATTTTCGTCCCTAAACTATCACAAAAGTTCTTTTTTCGTCCTTAAACTTTCAAAAGTTCTATTTTCGTCCTTAAATTTTCAAAAGTTCTGACGGAGTGCTGACGTAGCTTGACAGAGTGCTGATGTGGGAGGGACGAAAATCAATACGTTTGGAAAAGTTTAGGGACGAAAATAGAACGTTTGAAAGTTTAGGGACGAAAAACGAATTTTTGTGATAGTTTAGGGACGAAAATAGAACTTTTGAAAGTTTAGGGACGAAAAACGAACTTTTGTGATAGTTTAGGGACAAAAATGATATTTTACCCAAAAAAATATGACATTATGACACTCTGAGTTAATTGGAGGTTGGGCCTTAAAATATATTTTCAGTGTTAACTGCTTCGGCTTCTGAAAATAAAAGGTACTAGTCCAGGTTCACTTATATGCAGTGAATTTGCAAAACATGGAAGCTAATGAATCAAAATAACTTTGTACACCTAAATACTGTTCAACCAATGTTTTGAATACTAAAATTTTGTGCTTAACGGGCACCGTACTAGTCCAGGTTCACTTACATGCAGTGAATTTGCAAAACATGGAAGCTAATGAATCAAAATAACGTTGTACACCTAAATACTGTTCAACCAATGTTTTGAATACTAAAATTTTGTGCTTAACGGAAACGGGCACCGTGCGGTGCCCGTTAACACAGCCCTAGCTTCATCTTTTCTATGATGGTGACATAAGAATAGTAAATAGTTATTGTGATGAGTGACTGATGACTATCAAATATGACACTAAGGTTTATTGTAGGTTGGGCCTTAAAATCCATTAAGTGTTACTGCTTCGGCTTCTGAAAATAAAAGGTACATAGTCCAGGTTCACTGACATGCAGTGAATTTGCAAAACATAGAGAAGCTATCAAATTTTATGAATCTAAATAACGTTGTACACCTAAATACAGTTCTGCTATTACTTCTAAAAGATTAAAAAAACATATATCTATACGACCTGCAATATTGTAGCACATATGAACTGGGGCCTTGGGGTTCGTAATTCTTGATGCCATGCTTCTTAAAGGTCAGGTAATAGTAATACTAGCAACCATGTGAACTAGGGCCTTGGGATTCTTAATTCTTTGAATGTGACCTGAATGCACTGTCGGCTACTATTGTATTTGTCGGGTAGGAAAGTGAGAGAGAGAGAGACCAAAAAAAAAAAAAAGTTTGAGAGATGGATTGATAAATTTTATTGTTTGGTAGAGTATAAGAGCTGTGGGTACCTAGGCATGCTTGGAACGTTCTAGGCATGCATGCAACCACCTAAGCTGTTCTCGGACGGTTTTTGCAACGTCCTAGGCATGCATGGTAACGTCCTAGGCTTGCTTGGAAACGTTCTCGATGTGAAACTCCTAGGACACCATCTGAGAACGTTTCCAAGCATGCTTAGGACGTTGCCATGCATGCCTAGGACGTTCCAAGCATGTCTAGGTACCCACAAGAGCATTAGCATCAGGAAATGCCACTCTGTTTTATTTTACCATCTTAAAAAGTTACTTTATTAATTATATCATCCCATTATACAATACTTCCAGCATCCTAATCTTTTATTTTCCTATTCTACTCATTAAAATAATATATCTACATAATAAAATAATATTTCCTCCAATCACCATCACAATAAATTGTTAGTTTTTTTTTTTTAGAATTGTGTTACAGTGCAATTCTATCTTTAGAATTGTACTGTAGCACTATTGCAAAAAAATTTGCAATACTTAGCAATAGCATTTCCTGATGCAATACATTTTGGAACTTGAAATGCCAAATATCCCTTACATTTCGCATTAGCATTTCTCAATGCTAATGCTCTAAAAGTGGAGACTAAAAAATATAGAAAAGGTAAAAGATATGATTATTTTCTATAAAAGTGGATTACTAGAAACACTTTACAAATATGGTATTGGAATCGTGTTTCTTTCTTTGGATAAAGTATATTTTTAACTATTACAAATATGGGATTTAGAGGCGGCCATAGGTTGTATGGAAGACTCATGAGACCTCTCACTCACAGCATGTGAGATCCACATGCGTGAAAACTCATACTGTGAGAAATTTCTTATAAAACTATCTCATAATTTTTTATTTTTCCTTAGAAGGATTTAATTTAATGACACCATCAATTATCATTTTTGGGTATGATCTAAATGCATAGTCTCTAACAATTATCAATCTTTCAAAAGTTATCACTTGATTCTCTAATGACTCAAGTCTCTCTCTTTTTTCCCCACAACTAACACAGACACATTAAAAGTTCTAATTGAAAAGGAAACTCCAACATCATATAATCCGAAAACAAAACAAGAATATCTAAAATCATATAAATAAGGCCAATCACAATCAAAGTCGTCTAAATAGTTCAAAAATCTATCTTCATACTTTACCAAATGCTCCAAAATTACAACTGTCAATGCAATTTTAATAGCTATCAATGAGGTACCATTTTTAATCCCTCAAAATAGAGGAAAATGCCTTACATTGGTGAATGGACAATCTTATCCCTCTAACTTTGGTTTATTTTCAATTCCGTTTTTATTTTATTTTATTTTTATTTCAGTCATTTAACTTTCATTCATTTTTTAATATGGTCCTCATGTCCACCTTTATCCAATTTTTATTTGTTTTCTTTGTATTGGAGGAACTAGAAGGAATAATTAAATTCAAAATTTATTACAGTTAAATGATTAAATTGAAAAATAAGAGAATTTTAAAAAATGTGTTAAAAATTCTTAATTCAATATATTTTTCAATATAATAAGTTTTATTGAGGTACTATCTTTCATATAAAATTGAAAAAGTTATATATTATTAAGTAATTAAAATCTCTAAATTTTCATCTTTACAAATTGAATTTAAATCAAGTTTTTCCATAATATATTTTTAGTTTTTTATGAGATAATTTTTTCTTCATTGACCAACAACTATTTGACCCATAAATAACTGAGTAATGCACCAATGAAGAATTATTTGGGAAACTACCATTCTAATCAATCTCTTAAAAAACTCAATTTTCTTTTAAACTGATATCTCATGTGACTTTACACTCCGTCCTATCTCAAAAATCAACAAAATACTTCAAAAATAAGAAAATAACAATAAATTGAAGGAAACAATATACGATAGCTCTACTCAGAGTGATGTTGATTCAATGATAATGGTGAGGTGGTCTACTCCTGTTTTGGATCAATATAAGGTTAATTGGGCTATTAATTAAAAATCATCTCGATAATTTATGGGTCTTGGTATAGCTCACAGGCTAGTAATTGGAGCAAAGTCGATAGAAACAGAGTTTGGGTACAAAGCTTAGCTCTTATATATAGGGTGCTTTGGACACTATCCGTTTGTGTCTATATATTTGAGTCTTTGATTTTGATCTTGAATGGGATGATAAGGAATCATTGATGGCTTCTTATGGTTGTTTGCTGGAAGAGTTTTATAGTGTGTGTACATCACAAATGCAACTAACACAAAACAGGGAGGCAATTCCTCCAACTAAACACATGGATCTGCACATGTAGAACATAATGATGAAGACAACTTTCAATTACAAGCCACACTATTACAACCATATGGAGTAAAAACATAGAACAAGATCTAGCATTATGCAAGAGAGCCATTTAATTGACAAGCATCACAGCACATGGATCTCCACGTGCTTGTCAAACCCTAGATTTTCAGGCTAACCCCCATTTTTGGGGTTCTTAGCAACATTCGCATGTAAAATGTGTTACTTGTGTGGACGCTTGGACGTTGTGTGTGAGTGAGTTTTTTTATTTGTTTTTCCATTTTTTAAAGAGTTGCCACAAATTATTGGTTTTTAAGGTGTGGTTGATGACTTATGTCTAACTCATTTTATTATTAACTCAGAGTAAATATATAGGCAAATGTCTTGAACCAAAGATATGGATTTAGAAATTCGGTTACGCATGGAAAAGATATTAGGCACCTCATGACGGCCATCCTAAAAATAGTACCATGTTTTGAAAATATTCCTAATTTTCACTATTTAAGGAAATTGGCTATTTGGAAAGACTTTGTTTTGGAACTATGCAAGTAGACATGCTTAGATCACATATTTATTTGGAAACATATTTATTTGGAAACGTTAAATTGCTTGTTCAAAGACTAAGCTCACTCCATAGCATGGCAACAAGCCCATATTGCAATTTATCCAATAATCTTTCTCATGCAAAAAGATACAAAGAGACAACGAGGATGAAGGAACATAATGGTTAAATTCTTATAAAGTGTAAAAGTATCGTCATTTGACAATTTTATGAATGTTGAAAGAAACCCTTATTTTTATTATAATGGAATTTAAGATTGGAATCGTGATTTTGCAACTCTTGGAAGTTTTAAGGGATTTTTGTGCAATTTTTGCAGTTTTGGGGCTCTTTTGTGATTTAGGGAAAGTTTAGGTGGTCAAATACAATTTTGGAAGAGTATTGGGGTCCGGATGAAATCTTTGGAAGTTTCGGGTTGGGTCTTTGTGGTGGAATGGGTTTGGATATTTTATTGTTTGAGTGGGCTTGATTAATTTTTGTATTTAAATGAGCTTTATTGAGTTGAAAATTGAGTATGGGCTTGATGGATTTTGATTTTGGTTCTTTTTAATGTGAATGGGCTTGTGGAATTTATTTCAATTCAGATTAGGGCCTAAAGGGCTGATAATTCTAAGGGCTTGAACCTGGAGATAGTTGGGTTTAAATTTAAGTGAGTTGGTTCATTTTTATTTAAGCGGGCTGGGAGTTGTATGGATTTCAGATTGGGCCTAT
Source organism: Quercus suber (assembly GCF_002906115.3). Taxonomy (NCBI): domain Eukaryota; kingdom Viridiplantae; phylum Streptophyta; class Magnoliopsida; order Fagales; family Fagaceae; genus Quercus; species Quercus suber. Next base: position 194,984 of record NW_027069901.1, on the reverse strand, counting down.
GTTGTTGAGTGGGTTTGATTTTGAGATTGGGCTTGTGGATCTAATGTTGGATTGATGTTCTTTCGGTTCTGGGCTCTAAGGTTGAGAAATTTGATTATGGGCTTTAGTATTTCGATTTGGGTGCAATGGTTGGGCTTAGATTTGGGCTTGGTGCTGAATTGAGAGTAAGTAGTATTTTTTTTTTTTTTTTTGGAGGACTGATTGAGCTAACTGAAATCTACATGACACATATAAGTTGGCAACTATGCAATGTGTTACTTTGGTAGACACATCACATGTTTTGGCAAATTATGTCATGTGAAATTGATGTCGGAATATGGAAGCGTTAAGAAACAGAACACGTCTACCTCTAGAAAACAAGAAACAAAACACATTTGCTTCTGAAAAATGACCTCGAATCCACGAGGGTTCCTTGAATCCACAAGGAGAAAAAGTTCTGAAATTTACTAGAGAAACAATAGACAAAAATCTGAATTTTTATTAATATCAATAATTCTGAAAAATGTTTACAGACTTAAGAGCCTATTTAAAGGTTTCGTAAAACTTAATAGACAAAAAATTATATTCTAAAATAACTCTTAATTAATACCTAACCATAACAGGAGTCAAATTTGACCTAAAAAACATTAAAAACACTTAAAAATAAGGAAATAAATAACCTAAACCAAAAATAACGTTTTTTATGTGAAAATATCAAATATAACAAATTACAGAAATTAATTTGAAGATTCTATCCTATATCAGACCGCTCCACTTGAAACAAACTCGTCCTCAAGTTCATCTTTGAAATCTGAAATCTTCCATGCCAAGAGAACAAATACTTTGTATACTTCATCTTCCTGGTCTTCTTGCCAAACTTGAAAGTCATCAATTGAGCAACTTGAACTTCTTGTCCCTTGATCTTCATGGAATTGAATTCCAAATTAGAACTCTAATTTTGTGCCATGTGTCTAGAATCTAAAATTGAAGTTGAATTTTACATCATGTAGCTCAATGTATGTGAGCTCATTATCATTAAAACCACTTCTATGTATTGGGTCAAGTGAGTTACTGTGCTAATTAAGTTTTTTCTTGATTTTGTAGTCAAACGTGAAAACCAAAGAGATTAATATCGGTGATAAGAGCTTATCATGTGGCTAAATGTATGTGGGCTCATTCTCATTAAAATCACTTCTATGTATCGAGTCAAGTGAGTTACTGTGCTAATTAAGTTTTTTCTTGATTTTACAGTCAAACGTGAAAACCAAAGAGATTAATATCGGTGATAAGAACTTGGTTTGGGTACATTACATAATTTTCAAAAAGATAGCAAAACCAGAGTTTGCATCTTTGTTATAAATTGCTTACAAAGTTTGCATTTTTACATTTGCACTGAGTTTCGGATTAAAGTGCTTTCTTCTTGGTTCTGACACTGAGTTTTGTTTTCTATTCACTTACAAATTCTGCATCTTTACATTTGTTATAAATTACTAATATGTGATTAGATGCACATTATGCCTAAAATTCACTATCCTTATATTTGGCTTTTTGTTCAGGTTTGACACCTATAACAATGAAGAAAGTACTGCTGGGGACCGATGGATGATACTTTTTGCAAGCTGCAAAGGAACTTAGTGATCAATGGAATCTCACGCGAATTGGAGAGGACTTGATTGTAAATGTCTGGATGGCAGATGTGAGTCACTATGTTTTTAAAATTTTCAGTGAAGGTAAAGGTTATGAACAATGTAAATTTTCCGAATAGAGATTTATTATTCTATATTTATGCATGTTTGGTTGCCTTCTTGGAGTGGATCACTCCACCCTGTCTTTCTACTGGAATTTTTTATTCAGATTATTACAATTTAAGCCGAAATTTTATTTGAATTTTCCTATTGTTATTCCTATCATATATTATTATTTCAATTGTTCAATTAGAATCTGAAATTGGAATCCAATTTTACTATACATGTGTACAGTCTAATTATTTTTAATTTTGCTGTCATGTGCAGAAGCCAATGAGATGAAATTAATAACACATTAAACACTCATGCTTTGGGAATTAGTAGTACCAATCTAAATCCATTGGACCTGCTTTGTGATAATACAACTATGAAGGATGTATAAAAATACGCACAAACCCATCTATTTATAAAAAGAGATTGGAGAGAATTTTTTTTATCAGCCATGAAACTTCAGAGGTTTTTTCTTCACACAAATGCCCATCATGTTACAAAATGACCCATTGTAAAACTACAAAATGAGTACAACAAGGGTTTTTTTTTTTTTTTTTTAATTTTAAATTTTTTAAGCTGTGAAAATTTCAATCACCAATAGAGATTGAAGATTCAAAAGCGTGAATAGATCTTTTGGATAAACATTGTCAGCAAGGTTCATCTTTCTATGTAAAATATATATACTGTTAAGTTTTGTTAATGAAATTTTCTGGTTAATAATATGAATTTAGACTTAACTGAGCCTTTTAAACATAAATAAACTCATGATTAATAATATATCCATTCCTGTGCGGTAGCACGGGACTACATACTAGTAATAAATAATATCTGATTAATACAAAATTTAACATGTGTATTAACAGTATAAAAAACATACAATTCAATGGTTAGATTTTCAAAATATATTGTAATATTTATTTTATTGAATAAAGTTGTAGTCTTAGGGTACAACCAATTTTATAGCTAAACTTTATCCTTTAATAAATACTTGTTCACCAGCATGCAATACTGGTAGCAGCTAGCTTAAAGAGACTATAAAAGCTTGCAAAAGGGGAGATGCTGGAATTGGATACTCATTAATATCAAAATTTATGACATTACTTCTGGAATTGGAAACTCATTAATATCAAAATTTGCAATTTCTTGTTTCCACCCCTACATCTCACATATACCTAGCAAAAAAAAAAGGGCTTATGTTTAATAATTAACCATCAATTCTAACAAAACTGTTCTTCTTCTTCCTTTTTTTTTTTTGGGTTCTAATCGTGCATTGTAATAAAACATTTTACATTATTGTTTTTGAAGTTATTAATTTAATTTAATTTTTTTGATATGATTGTTTTCAATGTTTTGAATAGTTTTATATGCCGGGCTTCATCTTTTCTATGATATTGACATAAGAATAGTAAATAGTTATTGTGATGAGTGAGTAATGACTATCAAATATGACACTCTGAGTTAACTGGAGGTTGGGCCTTAAAATCCATTTAAGTTTTACTGCTTCGGCTTCTGAAAATAAAAACGTAGTCCTGGTTCACTGGCATGCAGTGCTACCTTGAATAGAATTAAAAGAATTTGCAAAACATGAAAGCTATCAAATTTTATGAATCTAAACGTTGTACACCTAAATATATTTCTGCTATTACTTCTAAAAGATTAAAAAAAAAAAAAACATATATCTTTACGACCTTCAATATTGTAGCACATATGAACTGGGGCCTTGGGGTTCTTAATTCTGGATGACATGCTTCTTAAACGTCTGGTAATGGTAATACTAGGAACCATGTCAACTGGGGCCTTGGGATTCTTAATTCTTTGAATGGGACCTGAATGCACTGTCGGAAACTAATATGTTTGGCTGGGTAGGAAAGTGAGAGAGATAAAAATAATAATAATAATAAAAAAAGTTTGAAAGAGATTGATAAATTTTATTGTTTTTGGTAGAGTATAAAAGTGGAGATTAAAAGAGAGAGAGAGAGAGAGAGAGAGAGAAAAAAAAAAAAAAAAAAAAAAAAAAAAAAAAAGAAAAAGAAAAAAATATATGATTATTTTCTATAAAAGTGGATTACTAGAGACACTTTACAAAAGTTTCGTCTTGGGCAAAGTATATCTCTAATTATTATAAATACAGGATTTGGAAGTGATCATAGGTTGCTTAGGAGGTTCACGAAACCTCTCCATCACAATGTGTGAAATCCACGTGTGAAAACTCTCATGTTGTGAGAAATGTTTTATAATACCATCTCATAAAATATATATTTTTCGTTTAGAAGGGTTTAATTTAATGACACCATCAATTAATCACTTTTGGGTATGATCTAAATACATAGTGTCTAACAATTATCAATCCTTCAAAAGTTATCACTTGATTCTCTAACGACTCAAGTATTTTTTTTTTTTTTTAACCTACAATGTACACAGACACATTAGAATTTCTAATTGAAAAGGAAACTCCATTGTCATGTAATCTGAAAGCAAAACAAGAATATCTAAAATCATATAAATAAGGCCAATCACAGTCAAAGTCGTCTAAGTTGTTCAAAACTCTATCTTCCTACTTTACCAAATGCTCCAAAATTACAACTCTCAATTCAATCTTAATAGCTACCAATGAGGTACCATTTTTAATCCTATCAAAATAGAGGAAAATGCCTTACATGGGTGAATTAACAATCTCATCCCTCTAATTTTGATTTGTTTTCAATTCAATGTTTTAAGCTTTTTTGTTTTTTATTTTAGTCTTTTAATTTTCATTCATTTTTTAACATGGTCCTCCTGTTTGCCTTCATACAATTTTCATTTGTTTTCTTTGTATTGCAGGAACTAGAAGGAACAATTAAATTCAAAATTTATTAAAGTTAAATGAATGAATGACAAATTAAAAAATTGATTTAAAAATTCTTAATTCAATAACTTTTTCAAAATTTTCAATATAATAAGTTTTATTGAGGTACTATCTTTCATATAAAATTGAATAAGTTATTGTAGGAACTGGATGTGATCACTTTTTCTGTTGGACGAGTGGACTCAGATCTAACTAGCCCAATACAATGAATTTGTAGAGAATGAGTTTAAGAACTAGGCCTTAGTGAGGATTGCAACAACTAAACATGGTAGTGAGTGGATGGAATGACAAGAACATGGGCTGAAGTATGAAATTCTGCTCCCCAGTGCTCTCTCGAGGAATGTGTAACCCTTATTATTTCTTCAGTGTTTGACTACAAAGGTTGGGAAAGTTCTACCAATTGCCATTTCATTCACCCCCTTTACCAAAAAGATTTCTTATATTATATACACCCTTTCAGTTGATCTTACCCCTACACTTGTTGATTAGGCAAGTCACTACTTGAGCGCCTGTCCCATCAGCCGCCTTCCCATTCTTTCTGTGAGTTGCAGTAATCAAGACTGCATTGTTCAGGGGTCATTTCCTCATTAATGCGACCAGAACGTTAGTTGTGGGCATTTAATGTGGAGGTGACAATTTATCCTGGAATTGTTCCTCCACCATGTTTTCATGGCTGACACATTGTACTTGCTCTTTCTCTTGGGATTCTCTAGAAGGCTACCTTTGATGGCCCGTTACTTCCTCCTCCCATGGTCTTGGTTGGTCGAGGACACGATTGTCCTCGGCAATGTTCCTGGACAATTTGGACTTTATCACTTCGTCCTCAGATGTCTTTTCCTTCTTGGCATGGGCCTTGGGCTTGGTATAAAGTGGGCTAGGGTTGTCAAATTTTTTGACCCCACAATAGCCCTTCGAAATCCTGCTATCCAGATTCTCGGACGAAGAGGAGGATTTTGATATCCTTAGGCCGTCGTAATGGCTTGTCATGTCCTGTCCTCTGTCAGTGCCAGAGTCTTTTCACCTGTCCAAGGCACGTTCCTAGCGCTTCGGTATACAAAGTGCGCCCTCATTAAATTCTGGCGGCTCTGTGCTCTCCACGTTCATCGGTGTGATGATAATCCAACGGTGGGGATTTTTTCAACTTTATGAGCGGGAAAACCCGCACGGTTATCTTTAATTGGGGGTATAAATACCCATTCGAACTGATGTGCCCCATTTCCTTTCACAATCAAGAGTTCTTGCGCGTGTATCCTAAGCCCAGTCAAATCTCCAACTACACTCACGCTTCCCCTTAGCATAAAAAGCCTATCCGAGGAGCTTTTCCTCATTTCTGTAAGTCTTCTTCTCTCTTTAGCTCAAGTTTTCTCTTTGATTCCTCTCTTTTTTACGCCCTTTCTTGAGTTCTTTGTTCGTTACTAAGGATGGGTAGGGTTAAGAGGTTGGTTGAGTTTGAGGAGGCGATGGAGAAATTTATCACCAATTATAGGATACTTGGTAACGTGGGTTTGAGGTACTGTGAAGAGGGGGATTGGTATATCAGGAGGGAGGTGGGTGAAGTAGTGATTCCCATAATCTCCTTTCTTGAAGGCGGTATGAGAATCCCTATGGGGCTAGTGATGAGGGACTACCTTAGGCACTTCCGATCGGCTCCCACACAGTATGCCACCAACATGTTCAAGATCCTGGGTTGTGTGGACGCCTTAAACGAGAAGATGAGGTTGAGATTAACCCACCACGATGTAAATTAGTGCTATAACCTCCAAAGGGTAAATCCTACTACATGAAGACGAGGGATGATAAAGTTAGGCTCATCCAGTGTCTCCCTGAGTCTAGCAAGGGGTTGAATAAGAATTTTCTCATTGTGTCCGGGGAATGACATGATGGCCTTCACTGTCCGACAAAAGATGGGACACCAGGTGGGGTATTTAAAGTAGGAGAGGATTTGGTGCTTTATGTTATCGCAGTTTGCATCGTTTGGTTGCTAATAGGAGTATGCTTTCTTTTTTGCAGATCCCCATGGCTTTGAACGACACTTCCATTTGGTCAACAAGGAAGACTTGGAAACCGTACTTAGGGCGGAGGTCTTTGTGAACGAAGCTAACAACCAAGTTAGAGCCGCTCACAAGATCCTCGGGTACAAGCCAATCCAAAAGTCATTCTCGGCTCCTAAATACGTGATCAGAGCCAAGGATCCAAGGCTTCATAGGATCACCGTAGTAAAACAGGGGTTCCTGCTTCTTGAAGGGTCTTTTGTTCCAGTAGGTATTCCATTGGCAGGCCCTTCTTCCTCTTGTCAAGCTATAGAAGCCGAGGAAGGAAGTCCAGAGAAGGAAGAAGAAGTCACTGATTTGGGTTTATCTGAGGACGAATTTGGCGCATTTGACCAAGTCAATCCATTTGAGGATCCCTCGGGTGACCATAACTCAACTAAAGCGGACCTTCTATTAGCAGTGATTAGTTTTCAGGCCGAGATGGGTTTCAAAAGACAACCTCAAACTAGCCTATTCGACCTAATTGAGGTCGCGCCGGAGAAGTCACAATCCAAGCTTCCCCCTCCCTCACCCAAGCGTCAGCCTGTCCAGACTAGGTCATCTTCCACCCAGTCCAGGCTTCCACCTCCTCCGCCTAAGCCAAGTCTTCCTTAAGGGTCCAAGCCCACTGATCCCAAGAATAAGAAGGACAAAGGCAAATGGCCCATGGGAGTAAACAGATCTCGATCCTCCTAGGAGGAGGATGAAGCTCAGCAGCCCTCCAAGCAACAAAAAACTGGGCATCAGGGCCTAAGAAAGGAAGTGGCCTTGCAGGTTGAGCCCCGGGCATAGCTCCCTGCCCCAATGCTCTACAGGGAGCCTTTGATGGACAATGCTTCCCTTAGGGACTTCAGAGGTGGTGAAGGCACATTTGTGGACGATGCGTTGGAGAGATCTCTCCTACTCCCTATTGACACGGCCGAATTGGAGAACCTGAGGAGGCAGGAGGTGGTCCTTAGCCTGAAAATGTACTTGAGCATGGTAAGGCATCCAACACTTGGGACTTCGTTGAATCTTGCTCTTTAGTTCTCAACTTACTGTGCGCTTATTTTGATTGACAGGCTATCTAGGCAACCTACAGGTTGGAGGAAGAGGCCAACAACCAGAGCAGGGCCTTCGACCTCGAGTGTGACAAGCGTCGGGACGCTGCTTGGACCCTTAAAATCTCTAAGACTGATCTCTCAAAAGTAAGGGAGGAGCTGAAGGAGATGACAAGGGCCCAAGACAGCGCTGAGACAGGCCTTGCTAACACTCAAAAGCAGGCCGAGAACCAAACGAGGTGCCTGCTTGATGCAGAGGGTCAGCTGAAGATCGCTAAGAAGCATATCGTTGAGCTGAAGAAGAAGATGGCCAAGGTAGAGGGGGCCAAGAATGTCGCTGAATGGGCTAGGGAAGAGGCCTTGAGGGCTAAAGAGGAGACTGAGCTCGGACAGAGGCCGAGACCTCTAAGGAGAAGGCCGAAAAGGAAGCCTATGACTTGGGAGTGGCTGAAACCCAGGCCCTTTTCAAGTATCAAGTACCTGAGGTATGCAGACGCTATTGCTTCCAGACTTGGAATGAAGCCCTCAACCAAGCTGGGGTTGAGGCTTCATTTGACTTATGGAAGGCGAAGCGTGTATACTACCCTCCTTCCATCCTAGCTTCGAGTCCTAGGTGGCTCCTAAAGAAGTTGGTACTGCTCCTAATGAAGTTGCTTTGGCCATTGCCAATTTTAATGCGCTTGCCAAGGAAGTTGAGCCTATTAGGGTGACTGAGACAGACAAAGGTTCAAGCAAGGAGGTGCCCCAGGGCGCTACAAAGCCCTCCACAGGTTCCCAGGCCCCTGATGCTGAGGAGGCGCCCCTCTTAGTTGATTCTCGGTAGGTTGCTCCCCCGACTGAGGGCCCCAAGGATCCTGAGACCCTTTCTACTCAGCTCCCCAAGGAAGGGGTCAAAATAAAGCAAAAGAAATAGGCTTCCTTGGCTAGCTCTAGTTGTATTTTTGCCTTATGTTTTCTTTCCCCCTCTTTTGTTTAAACATTGTAATGTAACTTTTAGATGGAATATACGAGATTTCTTTTTACATTATGTGTTTATTGTTATTATAATGGGATCTGCTACTTGTATGACCTGCGCTTTGATTATTAGCTAAACAATCTCAATAGTGTGACTTACTTTCCATTTTGAAATAACAGCCAAAAAAGGCAAAGTCCATAATGATAGTTTCCACTTAGACTCTGATTAGTAATTGAGCCACCTTAATATTATGACTTGTTTTTGCTGAATACTTTATAAAAGGCAATAACCTTGTAATATGAATCTTATACCTCATGAATTTGGTTGTCAGGAGAGGTGGTTTGAGGAGCCAGACTCTTTTTTTTTTTTTTTTTTTGGGAATATAGTTAGTTTTCCCATAGGCTTGAGTCCGAGGATGATGCAAGACCTTGGTTTTGTCTAGGACTTAGATTTTTCTTGAAATAACTAGTTTCCCTATAGGTTTGAGTCTGAGGACCATGCAAGATCTTGGTTTCATCCAGTACTTAGACTATCTTGAAGTAACTAGTTTCCCCATAAGCTTGAGTCCGAGGGCCATGCAAGACCTTGGTTCTGTCTAACACTTAGATTCTTCTAGAAGTAGCTAGTTTTCCCATTAGCTTGAGTCTGAGGACCATGCAAGACCTTGGTTTTGTCTAGTACTTAGACGGTTGCCAAAATACAAGTCCTATAATTGTAACAAACTTTAAAATTTCAAATGAGAGAAAGTGCTTTTATTAATAATAATACCTCCTCAGATTATTTACATTCTATGGACGAGGTACAACTCTTTCATCCAAGTTTTCTAACCAGTATGCACCTATCCCTGCTATTGAAGTAATTTAGTATGTCCCCTCATAGTTGGGTCCCAGCTTTCCAAAGGATGGGTTCTTGGTAGCACCCACAACTTTCCTCAACACTAAGTCCCTTGGTGCTAGCAGTCTCAGCTTCACATTGGCATCATGTCCCTGCTTGAGCTTCTGGTGATAGTAGGCTAACTGGATCATTGCCTTTTCTCTTCGTTCATCAATTAGATCTAGATTCTTCCCTAGTAGTTCATTATTACTGCTTGGAGTGAAGGAGCTCGTCCTTAGCGTTAGAAAATTTGCCTTTAGAGGGATAACAACCTCAGCTCCATAAGTCATGGCAAAAGGTGTTTCCTCTATTGACCGTCGTGGTGTAGTTTGATAAGTCCATAAGACGTATGGCAGCTCTTCTACCTATCTTCCCTTGGCGTCATCCAGTCTCTTCTTAAGCCTATTGATTATGACCTTGTTGACAGCCTCAGCTTGTCCATTTCCTTGAGGATAAGCCGATGTTGAGTACCTATTTGTGATCCCAAGCTCGCAACAATATCTTTTGAAGGCTTTGTTGTCAAATTGGAGTCTATTATTTGAAATGAGGGTATGAGGGACCCCGAATCGCTTGACAATGTTTCTCCAGATGAATTTTTTAGCATCCACATCTTTGATGTTGGCCAATGGCTCAGCGTCGACCCACTTGGTGAAATAATCTGTGCCGACCAATAGATATCTTTTATTTTTCGGTGCTTTGGGAAAAGGGCCCACAATATCTAGGCCTCACTGGGCAAACGGCCATGGACTGGACAAAAGGTTAATGACCCCCCTGGCTGATGAATATTTGGGGCAAACCTTTGGCATTGGTCACACTTCTTAACATACTCCAGGGCCTCCTTCTGCATCCCCGACCACCAGTGTCCCTAGGTGATGGCCCGTTGCAACAGGGATCTTCCACCTGTGTGACTCCCACAGATCCCTTTGTGGAGCTCTTCGAGCAGTAGTTCTGACACCTCATGGTGAATACACAGTAAGTATGGTCCAGAGTAGGAGCACCTATACAATTTGTAGTCCTTGGACAACTAGAACCGAGGACGTTTCTTCGTACTTTCTCAGCCTCTAACTTCTCTTCGGGCAAGACATCATCCTTGAAGAATCTCACTATAGGGTCCATCCAGCTAAAACCCACCCTAATTTGATGGATATAAACCGTGCCCTTTACCACCTCACTTACTCTTTCCAGATGCTCGACAAGAATGATCCGAGGTAGGTCTCCTGCCGAGGAGGTAGCAAGTGTGGCCAATGAATCTGCATGGGTGTTTCCACTTCTAGAGACATGTGACAAGCTGAAAAAGTCGAAGTCTGACTACAAGCACTTGACCTGGCTTAAGTACTTTTGCATCCTCGCATTTCTGACTTCCAATTCTCCCTGTACCTGGCCCATCACCAATCTCGAATCCGAGAACATTTCCACTGCTTTTCCTCCCATTTTCTTCACCATGACCAGGGCTTTCTCTATGACAGACTTCTCAGGGGATACTAGGACTAGCCCCACTTTAGACCCCCTCTGATTTGTTGCGCCATCAACGTACACTTTCCAACATGGGGGCCCTGGGATAGAGATTGCCCCAATTGACTTTCCATCCATGTTTTGGTTCTTTGCTATTGTTTCTACTGGGGGCTCAGCAAATTTGGCCACTAAGTCAACCAAGACTTGGCCTTTTATAGAGGTCCGGGGCATGTATTTGATGTCGAAGGCCCCTAGAATCGTGTTCCATTTAGCGATCCTTCCAGTGTAATCAGTAGTCCGAAGTATAGACCTCAAGGGAAGTTAGGTTTAAACAACAACTGTGTGGGCTTGGAAATAATGGGGAAGCTTTCGTGTAGCGTGGATCACGGCTAGTATGGCTTTCTCTAAGGGTAAGTACTTGACCTCAGCTTCGTGCAGCGATTTGCTCACGTAATAGACTGGTTTTTGGATGCCATTGTCATCCCGTATTAGCACCAAGCTCACAGCATGAGGGGCCACAGTGATATACGCGTATAGAACCTCATCGGCCTCAAGATTAGACATGATGGGTGGTCGGGATAGGTACTCCTTGAGTTGCTGGAAGGCTACAATATAGTTCTCGGACCACTCAAATCCCTTCCACTTGTTAATCAAGAGATAAAACAGTTTGCATCTATCCGCCGACCTAGAAATGAACCAATTCAAAGTTGCGATCATTCCAATAAGCTTTTGGACCTCCTTGGGGTTTTGCGGAGGTTTTAGGTTATTAATAGCCTTAATTTGGTCAGGATCAACCTCAATTCCCCTGTAGGTAATAATGTAGCCTAAAAACTTGCTAGATCTCATGCCAAATGAGCATTTGGAAGCGTGTAGGCATAGTTTATGCTTCCTCAAGACATCAAAGGTGCAGCCGAGGTCCCTCAAATGCTTGGAAACCATTTTACTATTCACCACCATATCATCTACATAGATTTCAATGCTTTTGCCCAACTGCGACTCGAACATTCTCGTTATCATCCTTTGATAAGTGGACCCTACGTTCTTCAGACCAAACAGCATTACTTTAGAATAGTAGTTCCCGATGGCTGTCATAAAGGCTGTCTTCTCCTGATCCTTCAATGCTAACAGTATTTGGTGATAGCCCTGAAAGGAAACTAGGAAACTCATCTGAGGGTGGCCTGTAGTTGCATCCACCAGCTGGTCTATTCAAGGCATGGGGAATGGGTTTTTTGGACATGCCTTATTCAGGTCTGTGAAGTTCATGCAAACCCTCCACTTTTCACTCTTCTTCTTGGCTACCATAGTATTGGCCAACCATTCGGGATAAAAGAAACCTCTTTGATAGCCCCTACACGCTTAAGCTTCATCACTTCTTCTCTAATCACATCAGCATGCTCCCTTGATGGGCGCCGGGATGGCTGCTTCTTGGGAATTATGGACGGATTGACATTGAGATGGTGACAGATGAAGAATAGATCAATCCCTGGGGCATCACAGGCATCCCATGCAAACACGTCAATATTTCTCTTAAGAAACTCAATTAATTCCTCCTTCTCCTAAAGAGGCAGTTAGGCTCCAACTTGAAAGAACTTTTCTGGGTCATCACCAATGACCACTTTCTCCAGATCTTCACATTTTGCTTCTTCGGTGGCTGCATCAGTAGGCACCATCGGGGCCTTTGATTGCTATAAGTTCTTTTCAACAGTGGCCGAGGGCTCTGCGTCGAGCCGATGTGAGATAGCAGCCACCATACATTGCCTTGCCGTGGATTGGCAACCACGAATTTTGAGAACCTAGTCCCTTGACGGGAATTTCACCTTCTGATGCAATGAGAAGGCAATAGCCCCCAAGGTATAGAGCCAGGGTCTACCGACAATGGCTATATATGGAGAGTAAGTGTCCACCACAATAAAGTTCACCTCCACTATCTCTATGCCGGTCTAGATGGGTAGTCTAATTATGCCCTATGGAATAACAAGCTTCCCGTCGAAGCTCATCAAGGGAGAGCTATAGGGCGTCAGGTCTTCCGGTTTCAACCTTAGCCCCTTATAGAGGTCCAGGTACATAATCTCGGCCACACTGCCATCATCCACTATCACTTTTCTCACATCGTAGTCCCCAATTTTGAGAGTGATCACCAGCGCATCGTCATGGGGCTATGTGGTTCCAATCTTGTCTTCCCCTGAAAAACTCAAGATCGGATGAAACTTCCTTCTAGCCTTCTTTGGCTCTGGCTGGGACTTCTTGGCCGTCAGCTAAGCCACAGTTAACACCCGTGAAGGGCGCATGCCTGTTCTTCCTGGAGTGGCCAAGATCACATTGATCGTCCCTGCAGGTGGCCTCAGGGCATTATCTTTCTAGGGTTCCTGATGGGTCTGGCTTTGATGACCACTGGAATGATGCAGTGGGTGCCTTAGCTGACTAACTGGTCCAGGTAGCTCCGGAGGTTTTCGTAGTTATCCATGGTATGCCTGTGGTCCATGTGGTATTGGCAATAAAGGTTTTGGTTGCGGCTCGTGGACTCTCCCGCCATCTTATTCGACCATTTAAAGTATGGCTCGTTCCTGATTTTCTCCAACACTCGGTGTACTAGTTCTCGGAACACAGCGCTGATGGTCTGTGTGTTAGTTGCTCCGGGTTACCCTACGAAATCTCTCTTCGGGCGGCTGCTGTTATATCAGTCTGACCTGAAATTCCTCCTCTCCTGGGGGATAACCTTCTCCTTTCCCTTACCCTGCAGCTGATCTTCCTCTACTCGTTTGTACTTATCGATCCAATCCATTAGCTGGCGCACACTGATGGCAAGCCTGCCAATCAGGGACTTCCTCAAGTCGTGCCCTGCTGGGAGACCATTTTTGAAGGTGTTGATGGCAACATCATCAAAATTGCCATCCAGTTCATTGTACATCTCCCAATATCTGTCCGAGTATGCTTTTACAGTCTTTCCATCATGCATGGATAAAGACAATAGCGCGCTCAAGGGCCAAGGAGCTCCGCTATTCATAACGAAGTGGGAACTAAAGGCCTGGGTCAGCCGTCTATACGAATCTATGGGATTCGTCTTCAAGCCATTGAACCACCTCATTGCCACTAGACCCAATCTAAAGGGAAATACTTTGCACATCAACGCCTCGTTCTTGGAATGGACAGCCATCCCTTGGTTGAACTGGCTCACATTAGCACCACAGGGTCTGTTTTGCCATTATAGATGGTGAAGGTTGGCTGCTAGAATCGCCAAGGAAGCATAGCTTCTTCTATGTGACGTGTGAAAGGTGACTTGGAGAGTTTATCCAGTGCCTTGCTCATGGCATCGCTCCCTAAGCTCCTAGGAAATGGGCTTTTATGTTTACGACTCTGGTAGTGCTCTTCTTCGTGAGAGAACGTCTCGCTTGGAGGAGTTCTTAATCTTCGCCTGTAGTTATCATCGCTTTCATCATCAGAGGGAATGTCAGGGTTAGAATGAGGCTGCCTTCGTTGTGCATGGCACAGCTTTCTCTTCAAGTCTTCTATCTCTCGTTGCATGGCTTGATTATCATTCTGTCTATAGGATACGCGGCTCCTAACTTCTTCTTACTGCACGACTCGATTGTCATTTTGTCTTTGGAGTACGTGGTAGCCCTCGCGAGAATGGCTTCTGCTGGTTTGAGTAGTGTGCACACTTTCCTCCCGAAACCTTCCATTCTCTTCATTTCGAGTTTACTCCGGGTTAGGAAAGTTACCCTGTTGCTGGGGCCTAGCCGGTTCAGGCCGATGGGAGCTCGCTTGATGAGGGCCTGATCCTACCATGCTCAATTGTTGCCCCTACTAACACACAAGTTTTTCCTACAGATGGCGCCAATTGTAGGGACTAGATCTGAGCACTTCTTCTGCTAGACAAGTGGACTCAGATCCAACTAGCCCAATACAATAAATTTGTGGAGAATGGGTTTAAGAACTAAGCCTTAGTAAGGATTGCAACAACTAAACATGGTAGTGAATGGGTGGAATGACAAGAACATGGGCTGAAGTATGAAATTTTGCTCCCCGGCACTCTCTCGAGGAACGTGTAACCCTTATTATTTCTTCAGTGTTTGACTACAAAGGTTGGGAAAGTTCTACCAATTGCCATTTCGTTCTCCCCCTTTCCCAGAAGGATTTCTTACATTATCTACCCCTTTTCAGTTGATCTTAGCCTTACACTTGTTGATTAGACAGGTCACTACTTGAGCGCCTGTCCCATCAGCTGCTTTCCCATTCTTTTTGTGGGTTGCAGCACCCAAGGCTGCACTGTTCAAGGGTCATGCGGTTAGAACGTTAGTTGTGGGCATTTAATATGGAGATGACAGTTTATCCTGGATTGTTCCCCCACCATGCTTCCATGGCTAACACATTGTACTTGCTCTTTCTCTTGGGGTGCTCCGGGAGGCTACCTTTGATGGCGCGTTGCTTCCTCCTCCCATGGTCTTAGTTGGCCAAGGACAGGATTGTCCTCGGCAAAGTTCCTGGGCAATTTGGACTTTATCACTTCGTCCTCGGACGTCTCTTCCTCCTCAGCATGAGCCTTGGGCTTGGTATAAAGTCAGCTGGGGATGCCAAATTCTTTGACCCCACAGTTATATATTATCAAGTAATTAAAATCTATAAGTTTTTATCTTTACAAATTGAATTAGATCAAGTTTTTCCATAATATGTTTTTAGTTTTTTATGAGATAATTTTTGCTTTATTGACCCACAATTATTTGACCCACGAATAACAAAGTAATGCACCAATGAAGAATTATTTGAGAAACTACCATTCCAAATTTCCAATCAATCTCTAAAAAAACTTGGTTTTCTTTTAAACTGATATCTCATGTGACTTTACACTCTTTCCTACCTCAAAAATCAAAAAAATATTATAAAATAAGAAAATAACAATAAATTGAAGGAGACAATATATGACAGCTCTACTCAGAGTGATGTTGATTCAATGATAATGGTGAGGTGGTCTACTCCTGTTTGGGATCGATATAAGGGTAATTGGGCTATTAATTATAAATCATCTCGATAATTTATGGGTCTTGGTATAGCTGGTAATTGGAGCAAAGTCAATCAAGAAACAGAGTTTGGGTACAAGGCTTAGCTCTTATATATAGGGTGCTTTGGAGACTTTTCGTTTCTATCTATAAATTTCAGTCTTTGATTTTGATCTTGAATGGGATGATAAGGAATCATTGATGGCTTCTTATCTTATGGTCGTTTGCTGGAAGAGTTTTATAGTGTCTACATCACAAATGCAACTACCACAAAACAGGGAGGCAATTCCTCCAATCAAACACATGTAGAACAAAATAACGAAGACAACTTACAATTACAAGCCACACTATTACAACCAGATGGAGTAAAAAAAAAACATAGAACAAGATCTAACATTGGTACATTACACATGAGAGCCATTTAGTTGACAAACATCACAGGCCATGTCTCGAGGTGCTTGTCAAACCCTAGATTTTCAGGCTGACCCCTACTTTTGGGGTTCTTAGCAACACGTGTGTAAAATGTGTTACTTGTGTGGATGCTAGCTTGATCTTTTTTTTCTTTTTTTGAGAGTTTCAATTTGTGGCATACATTCCTGATAATAGCTCTTTATTATCAGACTAAGACACCAATTGCTTGTGTGTGTGAGCGAGTTTTTATTATTATTTCTTTTTCCATTTTTAGGATTCGCCACAAAATATTGGGTTCTAAGGTGTGATTGGTCACTTATATCTAACTCATTTTATTCTTAGCTAAAAGCTAAATATATAGGCAAATGTTTTGAACCAAAGATATGGAGTCGGATGTTTGGTTATACATAGAGAATATTAGGCACCTCATGACTAGGGACAGCACCATATTCATCCAATGTGGTCACATGACCACCCTGACACAGGCAAAGATAAATAGTTATGTTAGTAATCAAATGTTTCAATTTAAAATTTTTTGTAGTTTAAAATTATACATAAAAATAAGTTTATGAATCAAATTGTAAATAACACTTTATTGGCATGAAATTTAACATGTATTTTAAATACATAAAGAACATACAATTTAAGGGCTAGATTTAGGGGTGTGCATGGGTTTGGTTGAGGGGATTTTTTGACTCAACCCAACCCACATGGGTTGGGTTAGGTCGGGTTGAACCCGTGGGTTGGACAAATTTTTTTATTATTATTACTATTATTATTAAATTGAGCAGAAAAAAATATATCACACTTGCCACCTAAGTTGATAAACAAAATATACATTAACATATAAACTAATATTTTAACTTAAATGTAAACAAAATATTTTTAAGTATCCAACTGAGTTGATAAACAAAATATAAATGAATTAGTATCCTAATTCACTTATAAACAAAATATACATGAATTCCTAATTCAGTTGTAAACAAAATATATCTAAATTTTTTTACTAATTATATAATATATGTAAATATATATTAAAAGAACTAATAATATTTTATATTATATATGATAGTAGGAACCAAGGAAGTGCTCTACAGCTGGTTTTTTTTTTTTTTTAAATTATTAAATATATAATATATTTTAAACATATATTAAAATATGAGTGGGTCGGGTCGGGTTTGGCGGATTTGTAATTTTATGACCCAAACCCAACCCGATCCGCTATAAAAAAATTATTGTAACCCAATCCAACCTACCAAGCCCTAAAAACCGACCCAACCTAGCAGGTTGGGTTGGATCAAGTCGGTTTTGGCGAGTTTTCTACACACCCTTAGTTAGATTTTCAAAATATGTAGTCATGTTACTTTATTTAGTGAGAGTTGTAGCTTTAGACTACAACTAAGTTTGTAACCAAATTTTGTCCTTAAATTTTGGTTCCCTTAACAATATATTAGACCTTTACAAACAAAAACAAAAAAGCTTAAGAAAAAATTAATTAAACTAAAAGTTTGAAAGATATGTAGCTTGCAACGTTGATAACGAGATTATTATGCAATGATTTCAAAATAATAAAAAATTAATTAAACTAAAAGTTTGAAAGATATGTAGCTTGCAACGTTGATAACGAGATTATCATGCAACGATTTCAAAATAATAAAACTCATAGAATGAAATTGTAAGACTTTATGTATTTGTACTTTTTTTTTTGGGTCAATATATAAATTTATCTTTTTATTAGATTTTGTATAATTTAAGTTTCATAATTACTATCCTAAAAAAAATTCCTAGAGTCATGACGGCTCATGATGGCCATCCTAAGAATAATACATTGTTTTGAAAATATTCCTGATGATGCTATAAAATACTACCTTAAAAATTGTCCATATGGCTCGTCTACAGGGAAGAGAAAGAAGCATGGGCACAGCCAAATTACCTCGTCCGTCATAAACTGGATAAGGACGGACGAGGCCTCGTCCGTCCCGAAGGACGGACGAGGCAAGCATGTTTATGCTAAGGCACGTCCACCTCAAGTTAGGGACGGACGAGCCAAGCATTCATGACTTGAACTTTACCTATAAATCAAAACCTCCATCGCACCGGTTTGGATGAAGTAACTTCCATGGGAGTTATGGAAGTTACCTCCGATTTTGGTGAATTCTCCGACAATAGGAACGGTTATCAGAGCAAATAACCGTTCCACACACTATATAAATACGATTCTGCATAGAGGTAAGGGGATTCTGACTTTTTCTTTTGAGAAGAGAAGTATAAACACTTAGAATTTTTTTTTTCCTCTCTATTCCAACCCACTAACTTCATCATCGGAGGACCATAGGCCGGCCTCCACCGGTCTTTTCTCTGATTGAATTTGGTTTTACAGGATTTAACTCTCAAGATTGTCGAAGTCCGAAGATTTTCAACCTACTGATTTTTCAGAATTATCAGTTGGCGCCGTCTGTGGGAAACGTATTTGTCGCTCTTGAACTTGTTTAGTTCTGCGATTTCTTTCTCTCGTGAAAGGGTTTGAAATCGTTCGGACTAGATCAAGGGCAACTAGCCCAGGCCCTCAACAGAGTAGGGACGCATTGAGTAATCCTCATCGCGATCGCCAATCTGCACCGGATATGCAGGCCCCGTCTGTCCAACATATGCATTCTATGTCGGCTACGATGGCTGAGTTAACTCGCCAGAATCAGGACTTACGGAGAGAGGTTAATTTAAGAAGGCAGACACATCAAGAGCATGAAGAAGAAGGGCAAACTCAGAGTCAAGAGGGCAGAGAGAACTTTCAACATGGGAGTCAGTCAAGGGATACCACTTCGCGAAGGGCATCTAACTTGAAGAAAGAGATGGATCAGATGAAGAAGGTCATGGACGAAATGAAGGAAAATATGAGGAGGGCGAACCCAGTAGAAGATTTGGTTTATAGAACTGACTCTCCCTTTACGGCTTCCATCAATGGCCATCCCCTACCACCGAAGTTTAAAATGCCTTCTTTAGATTCATACGATGGGAATCGAGATCCTTTTGACCACATTGCCACATTCAAGACCACTATGCATCTTTAAGGAGTTCCAGATGAAATAATGTGTAGAGCCTTCCCTACCACTCTCAAGGGTTCGGCTAGAGTATGGTTCAGCAAATTACCCCCGAATTCAGTAAGTTCTTTTGGAGAATTAAGCAAGTTATTTGTTAATAACTTCATAGGGGGTCAGCGTCACAGACGATCTACTTCCAGTCTGTTAACGATAGAACAGGGGAAAAATGAAAGTTTGCGTTCCTTCATCACACGTTTCAATAGGGAAGCCCTGACCGTGGATGAGGTAGATGATAAGCTACTGTTGGCAGCTTTTCATAACGGGGTCAATTCTGACTTGTTTATACATAAACTTTATGAGAAGGAACCTCAGTCCATGGCTGAACTCGTCCATTCAGCCCAGAACTTCATGAATGCAAAAGACGCGATTATAGCTAAGAAGAGGAAGAGGGCTGAGAGAATGGAAACAAATCCTGCTCGTCATTCCGAACAAGGTCCTCGTCCAAAGAAGGGACAAACGGAGGATAAGAAAGACCGAGAGAAGAGGGTAAGTCTGTCAGCAAGGAACCAGCAATACACTCATTTGAACGTGCCACTCGAGCAAGTCCTCATGCAGATCAAAGGCAAGTCTTCTTTAAAGTGGCCAGAGAAGATGAAGGGAGATCCCAATAAGCGTAATAGAAATAAGTATTGTCGCTTTCATAGAGATCACGGGCACAACACGGACGAGTGCTTCGATTTGAAGCAGCAGATTGAGAATCTCATTAGACAAGGTAAGCTGAAAAATTTCTTTGGACAAGAACACAAAGACGAGAAACTGAAAGCCAAGGTAGAAGAATCGTCACGGCCACCACTCGGAGAAATAAGAATCATTCTGGGGGGAAGTTCTGCAGGACAGTCATCTAAGTCTAAGAAAGCATACTTGAAAGCAGTGCAGAGCATTCAGCTCTCTGGACGATCACTGAGCGCAGGGACTACGGACGATCACCGAGCGCGGGGACTACGGACGAGCAAGTGATCACCTTCACGGATGAGGATGCAGAGAGAGTCCATCACCCTCATGACGATGCTATTGTCATCACCCTCCTCATTGCGGACTACAAGACTAGAAGGGTGTTGATAGACAATGGGAGTTCTGCTGATATTTTGTACTATCCAGCCTTTCAGCAGATGAGGTTAGGACGAGACTTGCTCCGTCCAGCGAGCTCCCCCCTAGTAGGTTTTGGGGGAATGAAGGTGCAACCTGTGGGTAGTATTTCATTACCAGTGACAGTGGGGGCATACCCGCAGCAAGTTACCAAGGAGGTAAACTTCCTTGTAGTTGATTGTTCGTCCTCCTACATTGCAATAATAGGGAGGCCAACCCTAAATAGGTGGAAGGCAGTTACGTCTACTTACCACTTGTCAGTCAAGTTCCCAACGGAACATGGGGTAGGCCAAGTATAGGGAGACCAATTAGCAGCAAGAGAGTGTTATCTAGCCATGTTAGCTGCAGACGAGCAAGTTCAAGCAATGAATATCGAAGAAAAGAAAGTTGTGGCAGAACCCGTTGAAGCGTTGGAAGATATTCCTTTAGATGATGATAACCCCGAGAGGTGTACCAGGGTTGGAGCAGATTTGGAAGCGAAGATCAAGAAAGATCTCATTTGTTTTTTGAAAAGAAACAGAGATGTGTTCTCATGGAGTCACGAAGACATGTCGGGTATAGATCCTAGTGTCATTACCCACCGTCTGAGTGTATGCCCGTCCTCCAAACCAGTGCGACAAAAGAAGAGGGTGTTTGCCCCGGAGAGAGACAATGCTATTAAGGAGGAAGTTCAGAAGTTAATTGCAGCCAAATTTATTCAAGAGGTGTACTATCCTGACTGGTTAGCCAACGTGGTCATGGTCAAGAAGGCGAACGGCAAATGGAGAATGTACGTCGATTTCACTGACTTAAATAAGGCTTGTCCCAAGGACAGTTACTCGTTGCCGTGTATTGATCAATTGGTAGATTCTACCGCAGGCCACAAGTTGCTTAGTTTCCTTGATGCTTTCTCTGGTTACAATCAAATCATGATGGATGAAGTGGACCAAGAGAAGACGTCCTTTATCACTAGTCAGGGACTGTTTTGTTATGAAGTAATGCCTTGAGGTTTAAAGAATGCTGGGGCGACATACCAACGTCTGGTCAATAACATGTTTCGTGCGCAGATCGGGAGGAATATGGAAGTATACATAGATGATATATTGGTAAAAAGTCAGGACGAGGATAGGCATCTGGACGACTTGCAGGAAACGTTCAACACACTGAGGCAGTATCACATGAAATTGAACCCTAGCAAATGTGCTTTTGGAGTGTCATCAGGGAAATTCCTAGGGTTTATGGTCTCCTACAGGGGAATCGAAGCAAACCCCGACAAAATTCAAGCAATTTTGAATATGAAGCCTCCAAGCAATGTTAAGGAAGTCCAGTCCCTCACCGGACGAGTTATCGCCCTCAACAGGTTTGTGTTTAAGGCTACTGACAAATGCCTGCCATTTTTTAAGGTTCTTAAAAAAGCATTTGAATGGACCGACGAGTGTCAGAAAGCTTTTGAAGATTTGAAGATATATCTCACCAAAGCCCTATTATTGAGCCCGTCTGTGCCCGGAGAAGAGTTGTACTTATATTTGGCAGTCACTCCACACGCTGTGAGTTCAGCACTGGTGAGGGAAGAGAGCAAGGTGCAGAGACCTGTGTACTATACTAGCAAAGCATTGAGGGGAGCAGAAGGACGGTACCCGTTAATGGAGAAATTGGCTTTTACGTTGATAACGGCTTCTAGAAAACTAAGGCATTATTTTCAAACTCATGTTATTAACGTCATGACAGATCACCCACTTAAGAAGGCCATGAACAAGTTAGAGGCTGCAGAACGTTGATCCAATGGGCCATCGAGCTCAGTGAGTTTGACATAAAATACCAGCCAAGGCATGCCATAAAAGCCCAAGCTCTGGCAGATTTCATTGCTAAATTTACCTTAAGTTGTGACGATGAAGGTGAAAAGGAAAATACTAAGTGGGTTGTCCATATGGATGGCTCGTCTACACTACACGCAGGCAGAATAGGTGTGGTGTTGCAATCTTCAGAGGGAGACAAATTAAAGCACAAAGTTCATTTGCAGTACCAGACAACTAATAATGAAGTCAAGTACGAAGCTTTTCTTAAAGGACTGGAATTGGCCAAATCTGTAGAAGCGAAGTCACTCCTCGTCTTGGGAGATTCTCAGTTGATCATGGGCCAAGTGAATGGAATGTTTGAAGCCAAAGAAGAACGAATGAGGAAGTATCTAAACAGAGTGACGCACCTTGTAAAGAAGTTTGAAGAAGTTAGTTTCGTTCAAATCCTGAGGGAGGAGAACATGAAAGCTGATACCTTGGTGAAAGAAGCCTCATCGAGCGAAGCCATAGACAAGTTTGATGAAATTCAGTATATGCCGAGTATAGACATCCCAGAAGTACAACAGGTGGAAAATGGAGTGAATTGGATGGTTCCAATTGTGTCGTACTTAAAAGACGGACGACTCCTGGAAGAAAAAGACGAAGCTAGAA
This sequence comes from Quercus suber, assembly GCF_002906115.3. Classification (NCBI taxonomy): domain Eukaryota; kingdom Viridiplantae; phylum Streptophyta; class Magnoliopsida; order Fagales; family Fagaceae; genus Quercus; species Quercus suber. The sequence continues at coordinate 172,059 of NW_027069901.1, read as the reverse complement.
AGCTGAGGGCAAGGGCAGCCAGGTATATTCTTATGGATGAGATTCTCTACCGAAGAGGTTTTTCCCAGCCTTATCTCAGATGTTTGGCCCCAGATGAAGCAAACTACATATTGAGAGAAATTCATGAGGCAGCATGTGGCAATCACTCTGGCGCCAGGTCACTCGTCCACAAAGTCGTCCGTGCGGGATATTATTAGCCAAATATGCAAGCTGACGCTAAGGCATACGTCAAAGTCCGCGATCAATGCCAAAGGTTTAGCAACGTCCACAGGCAACCATCAGAGTATTTGACTCCAATGACGGCCCCGTGGCCTTTTGCACAATGGGGACTGGATATTCTAGGTCCATTTCCACTAGGTACAAGGCAAATGAAATTCCTTGTGGTTGGTATTGATTATTTTACCAAGTGGGTAGAAGCAGAACCTTTGGCCAACATCTCACAGCAGAATGTCAAAAATTTCGTGTGGAAAAATATTGTGTGTAGATTTGGAGTACCTAGGGTGCTGGTATCGAACAACGGACGGCAATTTGACAATGCAATTTTCAGAGATTTTTGCATATACTTTAGAATTCAAAATTATTACTCCTCACCAGCCCACCCGCAAGCTAATGACCAGGCAGAAGTTGCAAACCGATCCTTGTTGAAAATAATCAAGACTCGGCTTGAGGGGGCTAAGGGAATATGGCCAGATGAGCTTCTAGGTGTTCTATGGGCATATAGAACGACAGTGAGAACTCCTACGGGAGAAACTCCTTTTATGCTAGCATATGGAACTAAAGCAGTTATACCCGCGGAAGTGCACGTGGCCAACCATAGGGTGACGACCTACCAGGATGAAGCTAATGAGGAACAACTACGTCTGAANTTTCATTTCCCGAGTGGTGGCCGTGACGATTCTTCTACCTTGGCTTTCAGTTTCTCGTCTTTGTGTTCTTGTCCAAAGAAATTTTTCAGCTTACCTTGTCTAATGAGATTCTCAATCTGCTGCTTCAAATCGAAGCACTCGTCCGTGTTGTGCCCGTGATCTCTATGAAAGCGACAATACTTATTTCTATTACGCTTATTGGGATCTCCCTTCATCTTCTCTGGCCACTTTAAAGAAGACTTGCCTTTGATCTGCATGAGGACTTGCTCGAGTGGCACGTTCAAATGAGTGTATTGCTGGTTCCTTGCTGACAGACTTACCCTCTTCTCTCGGTCTTTCTTATCCTCCGTTTGTCCCTTCTTTGGACGAGGACCTTGTTCGGAATGACGAGCAGGATTTGTTTCCATTCTCTCAGCCCTCTTCCTCTTCTTAGCTATAATCGCGTCTTTTGCATTCATGAAGTTCTGGGCTGAATGGACGAGTTCAGCCATGGACTGAGGTTCCTTCTCATAAAGTTTATGTATAAACAAGTCAGAATTGACCCCGTTATGAAAAGCTGCCAACAGTAGCTTATCATCTACCTCATCCACGGTCAGGGCTTCCCTATTGAAACGTGTGATGAAGGAACGCAAACTTTCATTTTTCCCCTGTTCTATCGTTAACAGACTGGAAGTAGATCGTCTGTGACGCTGACCCCCTATGAAGTTATTAACAAATAACTTGCTTAATTCTCCAAAAGAACTTACTGAATTCGGGGTAATTTGCTGAACCATACTCTAGCCGAACCCTTGAGAGTGGTAGGGAAGGCTCTACACATTATTTCATCTGGAACTCCTTAAAGATGCATAGTGGTCTTGAATGTGGCAATGTGGTCAAAAGGATCTCGATTCCCATCGTATGAATCTAAAGAAGGCATTTTAAACTTCGGTGGTAGGGGATGGCCATTGATGGAAGCCGTAAAGGGAGAGTCAGTTCTATAAACCAAATCTTCTACTGGGTTCGCCCTCCTCATATTTTCCTTCATTTCGTCCATGACCTTCTTCATCTGATCCATCTCTTTCTTCAAGTTAGATGCCCTTCGCGAAGTGGTATCCCTTGACTGACTCCCATGTTGAAAGTTCTCTCTGCCCTCTTGACTCTGAGTTTGCCCTTCTTCTTCATGCTCTTGATGTGTCTGCCTTCTTAAATTAACCTCTCTCCGTAAGTCCTGATTCTGGCGAGTTAACTCAGCCATCGTAGCCGACATAGAATGCATATGTTGGACAGACGGGGCCTGCATATCCGGTGCAGATTGGCGATCGCGATGAGGGGGCAACTGATGATGCTATAAAATACCACCTTAAAAATTGTCCATATGGCTCGTCTACAGGGAAGAGAAAGAAGCATGGGCACAGCCAAATTACCTCGTCCGTCATAAACTGGATAAGGACGGACGAGGCAAGCATGTTTATGCTAAGGCACGTCCACCTCAAGTTAGGGACGGACGAGCCAAGCATTCATGACTTGAACTTTACCTATAAATCAAAACCTCCATCGCACCGTTTCGGATGAAGTAACTTCCATGGGAGTTATGGAAGTTACCTCCGATTTTGGTGAATTCCCCGACAATAGGAACGATTATCAGAGCAAATAACCGTTGCCGTTCCACACACTATATAAACACGATTCTGCATAGAGGTAAGGGGATTCTGACTTTTTCTTTTGAGAAGAGAAGTATAAACACTTAGAATTTTTTTTTTCCTCTCTATTCCAACCCACTAAGAGCATCTTTATCAGCTGAGCTATATGTGCCAAATGCTAAATATTTGGCACATTTAGCACACCAAACATCATTTATCCCTATTTATCAGATGTGCTATATCCTATATTTTTTGCAACATGCTACAGTGTCATCATATATTTGCCACTGTACGGAACCCGTGTGGCATATCCATTTATTCTTTTTTATTCCTCTTTTCTCTCTCAGATCTCTTTCTTCTTCTCCTTCATCAGCTCACCGCCTCCATCTTTTCTCTCACATATCTCTTTCTTCATATCTCTTTCTTCTTCTCCTTCAGCTCACCGCCCCCTTCTCCACTCTCTCACATATCTTTTTCTTCTTCTCCTTTAGCTCACCGCCTCCATCTCCCTTCTCTCAAATCTCTTTCTTCTTCTCCTTCAGCTCACCGCCTCTGTCTCCACTCTCTCACATATCTCTTTCTTCTTCCCTTTCCCCGCCGATTTGCTTTATCCTCTTTGTTCAATGCACTGACGCTGCTGTTTTGTTGTTCCATTTTTCTTCGAGTCGTCGATTTCCTCTGTTCTATCTCAGCGTCGCCGAGTCGCCGTTCTTGGATCGCCGATTGACTAGAAAGGAGGTAATGTAAGCCCAATTTTTTTACTTCTCAATTGGAAAAACTGAAGCATGCTCTCTATTTTTGCTCTAGATTTGCTGGGCTTCTGTTTGAATGAATCTGAAAAAATTGTGGGTTTTGAATGATGAAGTGATTTGTTTGATTATCCGTCTGCCAATTCGGTTTTTAGGTTATATTGACTTAATTTCCCTGTTTTTTTGTTTGTTTGTTTGCTTTATTTATAAATTGTTAGCTTTTTTTTTTTTTTTTTTTTGGGTTTCTGGATTTATGAAACGATGAAGCCAATGTCTTATTCTTAGCTGAGTTTTACCCAGTGAACTTGATGTACCCGTGAGTTTTAGAAGTTAAATTGCTAGTTTCCATGTCTAATGGATTGTGATTATGGGGTGTGTATGGGGTTGGGGGGTGGGGTGGGGAAGGCAACAGGTTCTAAGTTTTTTTATTTTAAAAAAAATGTTAACTGATCAAAAAAAAAAAGTTTAAGAAAATATCATTTTTTTTAAATATGACCGTTGAATGAAGGGGATTGTTTGAAAATGTTACTTTTTTTTTTTTTTTTTTTTTGAGAAACAAAATGTTACCGTTAAAGAATAAGAAAATTTGAAAATCTGATTGTTTTGGATCAGATGTTACCGTTAGGAACAATGATAAAGAAAGAATAAAATAAGAATTAAAAAATAATATTTAAATAAAGTAGTAAAAATATAGAACATCTGATAAATGGGATATTGTAAAATGATGTGGTAAAATAGTAAAGTAGGCTTTTGGTGTGGCAAAATGACATAATTTTTACAATATCTGCTACGGATGCTCTAACTTCATCATCAGAGGACCATAGGCCGGCCTCCACCGGTCTTTTCTCTGATTGAATTTGGTTTTACAGGATTTAACTCTTAAGATTGTCGAAGTCCGAAGATTTTCAACCTACTAATTTTCCAGAATTATCAATTCCTATTTTTCACTATTTAAACAGTAACTCAAACATTTGGCAATTAGCTATTTGCAAAGAGTTTGTTTTGTAAGTATGGAAGTAGACATGCTTAGATCATATATTTATTTGGAAGCGATAAATTGCTTGTTCAATGGCTAACCTCACTTCATAGCATGGCAACAATTTACAATCCCATATCCCATATTTGGAATTTATCCAAGAATTTTTCTCATGCAAAAAGATACCAAAAGACAATAGAGAACATAATGGTTAAATTCTCTTAAAGTGTGAAAGTAACGTCATTTAACAGTTTTATCAATGTTGAAAGAAATTTTTTTTATTTTTTATTTTGATGAAATTTAAGATTGGAATGGTGATATTACAATTCTTGGAAGTTTAAGGATTTTTTGTGCAATTTTTAAAGTTTTGGGGCTCTTTTGTGATTTAGGGAAAGTAGAGGTGGTCAAATACAATTTTGGAAGAGTATTGGGGTTCGGATGAAATCTTTGGAAGTTTCGGGTTGGGCCTTTGTGGTGGAATGGGTTTGGATATTTTATTCTTTGAGTGGGCTTGATGAATCTTTGTATTAAAATAAGCTTTATTGAGTTGAAAATTGAGTATGGGCTGGGTTTTGTCTTAAATGTGGGTGGGCTTATTTTGATTTTGGTTCTTTTTAATGCGATGGGCTGGTGAAATTTATTTCAATTCAGATTAGGGCCTGAAGCCTGAAGGGCTGATAATTCTAAGGGCTTGAACCTTGGGGTTGTTGGGGTTGTATGGATTTCTGATTAGGCCTATGTCGTTGGATGGGTTTATTTAGAGATTGGGCTTGTGGATATAATGTGGGCTTGATGTACATTTCAAACCTGCGCTCTAAGGTTGAGAAAGTTCTATTAGGCTTTAGTATTTCGATTTGGGCTCAATGGTTGGGCTTGAATTTGGGCTTGGTGCTGATTGAGAGTGAGTTGAAGGGGTGTGGGTTGGCTGCATTTTTTTTTTTTATCTAAATGGGCTTGAGGCTTTGGACTAGGCTTTGGTTGGGTCAGAAATTATGGTATAAGGAACCGAGTTGGGTCTTGTACTAAATGGTCGGGTTCAACCCAACCCAACTATCCCTATTTTCTTCAACATGTGGTATGGAAGACTCTGGACTTGGGATAATTAGGATCATCATGAGTATCCATGTGGCATAATCTTGGCCCTCCATGCGGCAATCTGTGTTCCATTAATAATGTACCAAATTGATTAAAAATTAGTGCATTATGTTACAATGAACGCAATTCAACTAAATCCGGATATGCCTTTAAATAAAAGGGAACAACTAAATGGTCTTCCAAGCGATGAGACTTTTAGAAGAAATTTAGAAGACCAATATTAAATTAATACTAGTTTTTAACTGATGCTTCGCACGATTTTTTATTTTACTTTTATTAACTTATAAATATTATTCACTAACTTATGTAATGCATCGATCATTAACAATTGTTAAATATCTTCACCATATTCAATGTTAAAATTAGTTAAAATGAATGAAAATCAGTATCTATAATATGAAACAAAAAAATACATATTTTGAAAAAAAATAACCATATAGTTTCTTTTTTATAAAATGAAACAAAGGCATACTACACATGTTTCTACCATTTTTAAACTTTTATAAAACATGGAACAAGAAAATACAACAATGCTCTATGGCCTACAATTGGATTTATTCTCTCGAGACAATGCTTCCTAAGTCCTAACGGTAACGTACTTGTTCCTAAATCATATATGATATTCTTTTGTTTCCCACCTATTTTGAGCTCCAAAATATTAAAATATTGCTATTCCATAACTAAAGCTTGCCTCTACATATTTTCCAAACCTTTTCCATAAAAAATTGCACTCCAGATTACCTTGATTCCACTTAAGCACTTATTATTATACAAAAGTCTCACAGCTTGGAGAGCAGTTTCCAACCACTCTTTGCACTCAAGATTCAATCTTTCCCAAGCCAAATTACTCCTCCACACCATTGCATAACAACTTTATGGCTCCTGATTTTCATTATCATTATTAACCTTATGATGATTTAAAATTTCAAACCCAATGTGGGGGGAAAAGCCCAACCATACGTAGGGGGCTTAAAGCCCAATGTGAAGGTTATTGTATATCCGAAAATGCTAAAATTGTTGAGGGGTACTTCGCACGAAAGAAGGATATTTGGGGAGCGAAGAAGATTCGTCCGAAGAGAGCATCAGTGTTCCGAAGAGATCATTCTCCTCGGATGTAAAGATTCTTGATCATATAAATATCTGAGGGGTTCGAATGAGTTTACTAATGACTTCAGCAGTCTAGATAAGCTTGGGACACGCCTGGAGATAAGAATGATGGAGAAATATCTAAAAGGAAAAGTTGTCACCACCATATTAAATGCACTGCAGCAACTTTTCTAACCGCATTTATGTGGAGAAGACCTCTGAACAGTATAACCTCAACTACCGCCACTCATAAAAAAATGAAGAAGATACATGATATGACATGCACTTAAGTAGGGACCTAAATGAAGAACAAGTGGACGATGGGGATGATGGAAGATGATGCTATATAAAGAAGAATGGCTCCTAATAAGAAGGGGGAGAAAAAAGAAAGGTTTTACTATAGCCCTAAGAATTGTAACCAGTATTCAATTTATCATAAGTCTCTTCGGACTTTAGCTTATTTGATCTTTATGTGTATTTTTATGCTGGTTTATACTTGGATGTTGTGATCAATCGTTGTGAGCTCCACAGTCAACCTAGCTCTATCATCCACACTCTACAAATCTATTGTTTTGGGCTCGGGCCACAAATCCTAACCCTACAATTGGCGCCGTCTGTGGGAAGAACTTGAGTAGAAGTGGAAGCAACAGTTGATAATGGCTAAACCAGGGCAACAACCAGCAGAATCCCTTTTCTCAATTTGGAGCAGAGATAAGATCGTGAAGGTAGCGTGCATACTACGCACCCTGAGCGAAGTCAACCGCATAGAGGAAGTCACGTGTCTCATGCAGAGAAGAACAACATGCAACTGGAAATTGAGAGGCTAAAGAGGGAGTTGCGCCATGCAAAAAGAAAACGTATTTCTTTGCATTCTAATGAGGATTGGGGTGACGAGCAAGATGTCACTTACGAGCAGAGATCTCAGACACCAATCAGTGAATCCTTTTCATACGAAGAGGAGCACCGTCGCAAGAGGCAACCTCAGAGCCCATCACGTGGAGGGGTAGGAAACGATGCTATGAGCAAAACTTTGAATCAAATCTCTAGGTCACCCTTCACGCACAGGATCGAAAGGGCGAGATTTCCTCGGCATTTTAATCAACCAACCTTTACCATTTATAATGGTAAAACGGGCCTTGTAGAGCATGTGAGCCACTTTAATCAAAGGATGGCTGTCTACTCTAGAGACGAAACTCTGATGTGTAAGGTCTTCCCCTCCAGTCTTAGACCGGTTGCAATGAGGTGGTTCGACAGCCTGAAAACAGATTCCATCAATTCCTACAAAGAGCTCACTCAAGTATTTGGTTCACGTTTTGTCACATGCCGAAGAGTGGCCAGGCCCTTGTCTTCTCTGCTATCCTTGAGCATGCAGGAGGGTGAGACCCTGAAGGCGTACTCGGATAGGTATTGGGAGATATTTAATGATATAGAGGGCAACTTTGATGCAATGGCCCTCGACACGTTCAAGCTCGGCCTCTCTACTGACCACGGTTTAAGGACGTCATTGTCTGGTAAACCTGTTACGAACATGCGTCAACTCATGGACCGTATTGAAAAATATAAAAGAGTTGAAGAAGATTAGCAACAAGGGAAGGGTAAGGACAAGGTTATCCCCCAGGAGAGGAGGGACTTCAGGTCAGACCGTTTCAATAACAAAAAGCCACGGAGAGATTTTGTTAGGCAGTCGGGATCAGCAAATGCTCAAGCAGTCAATACTGTGTTCAAGGAACCAGTCCACCAAGTTTTAGAAAAGATCAAGAATGAACCATTTTTTAAGTGACCGAGTAAGATGGTGGGGAATCCTGAGAGGCGCAATCACAATCTCTATTACCAATACCACCAAGACCATGGGCATACCACTGAAGATTGCAGAAGTCTGTGGAATCATTTGGACCAACTAGTCCGCGAAGGTAAATTGAGGCACCTCTTGCATCACTCCAGTGGCCGAAGAGGTCAGATGAATTTCTAGCCCAAGAGGAATGATTCTTCGAAGCCTTCATTAGGAACTATTAACGTCATCTTCGCAGCACCAGGAAGAACAGGGTCCTGACCATCCAAGGTTATGTCAGTAGCTCGGTTACCAGCGGGGGACTTTGGCAGAGATCTGAGGAGAGCTAGACCGATTATCCAACCGGTTTTAAGCTTTTCAGACAAAGATAAGATTGGAACCATCCAACCTCATGATGATGCTCTGGTAGTCACCATCAAAATTGGAGGATATGATGTGAAAAAGGTAATGGTGGACCAGGGTAGCGCAGTAGAGATAATGTACCCTGACCTTTATAGGGGGCTGACCCTAAAACCTGATGACTTAATACCATACTATTCGCCCTTGGTTAGCTTCGAGGGAAAAATCGTCATCCCAAAGGGCCAGATACGACTGCCTATACAAACTAGCTCGGAAGTAATGGAAGTGGACTTCATTGTCGTAGATGTGTATTCCCCTTATACGGCAATTGTAGCCAGACCTTGGCTACATATGCTAGGGGCTGTTTCCTCTACTTTGCATCAAAAAGTTAAATATCCATCCGAAGGGCGAGTTTGTGAAATCCGTAGAGATCAATCCTCAGCTAGACAATGCTTGGTGGCTGCCATCCAGCACAAGCCCGAAATCGAATCCTCGGCCAAGGCCAAGGGAGACTTATAGTAGTTAAAAAGTCGGGTATCGCCCGTCGAAGATCTAGATGAAGGCGTTAGATGTGAGGATTTAGTAAAAGTTCTAATTGGGGACAATCCTAAAAGGTTCTTTCAAGTCGGATCTCAGATGACTTAAACAGAAAAAAAAAGAGCTAATTGAGTTCCTTAAGAGAAATCTTGATGTATTTGCCTAGAATGCTTACGAAACCCCAGGAATGGATCCGAAATTCATTTGCCACCATCTGAGGGTCAACCCACTGATTGTCCCCAAGAAGCAGCCTCCTCAACACCCATCTAAAGAACATGCAGATGTAGTCAAAGAAGAGGCAATGAAACTCAAACAGACTGGAGCTATTAAAGAAGTTTTTTACCCCGAATGATTAGCAAATACTGTAGTGGTGAAGAAGAAGAGCGGGAAATGGCTAGTCTATGTAGATTTCACCGACTTAAATAAGGCTTGTCCTAAGGACCCTTTCCCTATGCCGAAAATTGATCAGCTAGTAGATGCCACTGTCGGCCATCCTTGGATGAGTTTCTTGGATGCTTTCCAAGATTACCATCAAATACCGTTAGCCCCAGATGACCAGGAAAAGACCGCTTTTGTTATCCCTATTGGTAATTACCATTATAAAGTGATGTCATTCGGTCTGAAAAATGCAGGCTCTACTTACCAAAGAATGATGACAAGATGTTTAAGTCACAGCGAGGCAAAAGTATTGAGGTTTATATAGAGGACATGGTGGTGAAAAGCAAAGTCATTTTCGAGCATGTGAAGGACCTTGTTAACACTTTTGAAATCCTAAGAAGGCATAAGCTACGTCTTAACGCTTCCAAATGTTCATTTGGTGTAGGGTCGGGCAAATTCTTGGGGTACATGGTGACGCACAGGGGAATTGAGGTTAACCCCGATCAGATAAAAGCTATTCAAAATCTACAGCCTCCTCGAAATCCAAAAGAGGTTCAGAAGTTAACAGGGATGACAGCTGCCCTGAACCAATTCATCTCTCAGTCTGTAGATAGGTGTAAACCTTTCTTCTCAATGATTAACAAGTGGAAAGAGTTCGAATGGACTAAAGAATGTGCTTTGGCCTTTCAACAACTCAAAGACTACTTGGCTCGGCCACCAATCATGTCCCGTCCTGAACCAGATGAAGTCCTGTTTGCCTACATTGCCGTGGTACCCTATGCCGTAAGTCTAGTACTGATACGAGTGGATCAAGGCGTGCAAAGGCTAGTTTGCTATGTGAGTAAATCTTTACATGAGGCTGAGATCAGGTACTTACTGCTGGAGAAAGCTATCTTGGCAGTAGTACTCGGAACGCGAAAGTTGCCTCATTACTTCCAAGCACATACGGTCGTCGTGCTTACACAACTCCCGCTTAAATCTATACTTCGAAGTGCTGACTACACAGGAAGAATAGCTAAGTGGGGCACTATCCTGAGGGCTTTCGATATCAAATACATGCCTCACACTTCAGTCAAGGGGCAGATCCTTGCAGATCTGGTGGCCGAGTTCACGAAACCTAGTTTAGAAGAAGTAACAGCAAAGAAGGACATGGATGGAAAATCAGTTGGCATGATTTCTCAACAAGGCCCCTTCCATTGAGAAGTGTATATGGACGGCGCAGCGAACCAGAAAGGTTCTGGAGTGGGGTTAGTGCTGATATCCCCCGAGAGAATCATCATTGAAAAATCGTTAAGGCTAGATTTCTTGACAACAAATAATGAGGCGGAGTACAAAGCCCTATTGATGAGAATGTCTATGGTCCAAAGAATAGGAAGAAAGGCAGTGGAGTTGTTCTCAGACTCAAGGTTAGTCATGGGTCAAGTACAACGTGAGTTTGAGGCGAAGGATGAAAGAATGCAGGGATACCTGAACCGAGTTAAACGTCTACAGTCGGAATTTGAATTTTTTAGCTTGCTGTATATCCCCAAAAGCGGTAACACACATGCTGATTCTCTGGCCACACTCGCTACCTCTTCGACGCAAAATTTGCCGAGAGTCATCCTCGTCAAGGACTTGCATGGGCCTACCGAGGCAAGAAGAGATGTAATCCAAGTTCACCAAATCAGAATCGGGCTTGGCTGGATGGATCCTATAGTCAAATTCTTGAAAGAAGATATTCTGCCTAAAGAAAGGTGGAAGCTGACAAAATTCGGAGGAAGGCAACCAGATTCCGGCTATCTGAGGACTAGAAATTATACAAACGCTCCTATTCAGGACCGTACCTGTTATGTATGCATCCTGAAGCAGCTGAGTTGCTACTAGAGGAATTGCATGAAGGAATTTGTGGGAGTCACACCGGAGGTAGGTCTTTAGCTCACCGAGCCATTACTCAAGGTTATTGGTGGCCGAACATGCAAAAAGAAGCCCATGAGTATGTTAAGAAGTGCGATCAATGTTAACGACCAACCAGGTAGAGTCCTCAACCCATTATCTAGTCCATGGCTGTTTGCTCAATGGGGCTTAGATATAGTGGGTCCATTCCCAAAAGCCGCAGGAAACAGGAAGTACCTTGTAGTCGACACAGACTATTTCACCAAATGGGTTGAAGTTGAACCTCTAGCCAACATCCGAGACATAGATGTGCATAGATTTGTATGGAAGAATATTAGTACTCGTTTCGGAGTTCCTCATACTCTCATCTCGGACAATGGCCTACAGTTCGACAGTAAAGTATTTCAGAATTATTGTAGCGAATTGGGAATCACAAACAGATACTCCACCCCTACCTATCCCTAGGGGAATAGACAAACATAAGCAGTTAACAAAGTCATAGTTAATGGATTAAAGAAGAGACTAGACGATGCGAAGGGCAAGTGGGTGGAAGAGTTGCCATACATACTTTAGGCTTACAGAACTACGTCTCGCAGATCTACTGGAGAAACCCCTTTCTCGATGACTTATAGGGCTGAAGCTGTCATCCCTCTGAAAACTGGGTTCCCAACTCTGAAAACTAGTTCATTCAGTCCGACCGACAACAATGAGCTGCTAGAAAGGAGTTTGGATTTGATTGAGGAAATGAGAGAAAATGCAATGGTTCGATTGTCACATTACCAAGAAAAGCTCAGGCAAGGCTGTGATGCCAACGTAAAGCTAAGACCTCTAGAACCTGGTGATTTGGTACTCAGGAAAGTTGTGGGCACTGCAAAAAACCCAGCCTGGGGGAAGCTAGGACCCAATTGGAAAAGGTCATATTGTATCACTTCAGGGGCTGGAATTGGGGCATATTTCCTAGAGGATCTAGATAGTTATGTGATACCGCGCCCTTGGAATGTAAATAACCTCAAAAGGTACTATTATTAATCGAATCTTCTCTTTAATCACTATGACAATTCGTCATCCTTAACGGTTCTATAAGTGTTTAAACTTAAATCCGATTATGCCTGTAATCCTCGGACCAGATGATTTGGATTAGTTAACACTTCTTAACGGTTCTATAAGTGTTTAAACTTAAATTTGGTCATGCCTGTAGTCCTCAGACCAGATGATTTGGATTAGTTAACACTCCTTAATGGTTCTATAAGTGTTTAAACTTAAATCCAGTCATACCTATAATCCTCGGACCAGATGATTTGGATTAGTTAACACTCCTTAACGGTTCTATAAGTGTTTAAACTTAAATCTAGTCATACCTGTAGTCCTCGGACCAGACGATTTGGGTTAGTTAACACTCCTTAATGGTTCTCTAAGTGTTAAAACTTAAATCTAATCATGTCTGTAGTCCTTAGACCAGATGATTTGGGTTAGTCAACATCTCTGTACAGTTAGTATTATTGAAGTTTAACTTTAAAATAAGTCATGCCTGAAATTCTTAAATGTATTTAAATTAACCCTAACTTATGATAACTTTCTCCCAGCATGTTTGAAAAAACCTATGAAGCTTTTATATCACTCGTTGCATTCATTACTTAGTAGTAATTCTTGTATAAACTACTATTTTCAGTACCAATTTTGATTATGTACATTGTCAGCATGATATGGTGGTTATGTTTACCTATGTTACCATAATTACAAAGTACAGTTGTTTGTAGTAAAAGTAAGTCATAAGATATGCAATGAAGACACCAGAAGTAAAAGGAAAACTGTTTCATTGATCAACGAAAATAGTTTACAATCCCTTGCATAAAAGAAAAACAAGTACAAGTAAAAAAAAAAAAAATAAAAAAAAAAATAAAAACCTAAGTATCTAAGTCTTTGCTTGAGGAACCAAGGGGTCGGCAGCCTGGCTAGACTGAGTCATAGCAATTTCTGGGGCTTGGTCCTTAGGGGTTGGAGGGGTTTTCTTCTTTCCCAAGCCCTCATCCTTATCCTTGGATGCCTCAGCTGGCTTGCTCTGATCAGCAAGCTAACCAGACTCCTTGAAGGCCTTGAGGATGATTTGAGGAACTTGACTGACCAAGGGTTGCTCCGAGGCCTCCTGGAGTTGTGTTGGAGGGTGGGGATCAGACCCTGGGAGCTCTCGGATGTCAGGGTCGTAATATATGCTCCCAGGCAGCCTCAGTTCTGAGTCCGCAGGCACCCCAGCAACATCCAGTGCCTTGCCCCACATTATATCGCAGTAGTCTCGGCTGACCATGGCAAACTGCTCAGTGAGGCCTTTTTCAGTCTCCTCTACCCCCAGCTGGTATGCTGCTTTCTTTACAGCCTCAGTCACCTCCTTGGCCAGCTGAGCATTCTTCTGAGCCAGCTTGGCAGTCTCCCTGGCCTTTTGGAGTTCAGCGCGAAGTTCCTTCACAAGCGCTTTCTCAGCTGCCAAATTGGTTTGAGTCTTATGTAGCAGCTTGCATTGGGCTTCGGCCTGGCTCTCAGCATTCTGCAGGCCAGCATTAAGACTATTCTTTTCATTAGTTACCTCTTTGAGCTGCTTGGAGAGTTGAAAAAACTCCTCTTTCAAGCTGCCCAAAGATTTCTCTGCCTCAGACTGAGAGTGGGCCTCTGCTTGGGCTTCGACGTATGCCTTTTTATTCCACTCTTCGGCCACAAAGACTTGCTGGGTAATTTGCATAATAAAGTGAAAGAGTTAGCATAAAACAAAAGAAAAATTAACATGCCAAACTGAAGAACTGGATTAACTCACTTACCATGGCCAAATCCCTCTTCAAGGACATGAAGAGTTCATACTGGCTAAAGCGCCTGTATGAATCCATGTCTTGGGGAAGGAGCAATGGTTGCTCCAAAGCGTCAGCTACTAGTCCTGCTCTTCCCTCATCATAGTTTCTGAGGGAAGTATCCCAAGAAATAGGAGTGCCATCCAACTCTAACTTGGGAGACCATGTGCGTGGCCCTCAGCGCACATCAGCAACAGGAGGCTCATCTTGGCTCTCAGTAGATGAGGCTCTCTTACTCCGGTGGTCTTTCGCCACCTTCTGTTGCTTGGTTGCTTTTGGTGGCACCACCACCTCCCTCTCCTCAGTTTCAAGGAGTTGCCTCTTCTTCTTCAGGTCCGGCAAGGGCTTTAAGCCGAGATCAAGAACCTGAGGTGGTGGTGGAGGCAGACTCACCACAGGTTGGGAAGTACCAGTGCCTTTCGGCTCGGCCTTCTTGCCCATGTTCCTCATTAATGCCTTCAAGTCTGACATGTTTTCCTCTTCCGAAGAGTCTTCCAAAAGAGCAGTTATCAGAATGGGAGGATAGACACTGGATTGCCTATCAATTTCCTCCTCGGAGTCTGAGGATGGTATCACTTGAACCCCTCCTGAAGCTTCCCCTTTGAACTTAAACTTGTCTATTTGCTCCTCTAGTGAAGAGGACGAGGAGCCAACCCTTTCACCTACAACCATCGGTTTAAGGGGGACTTGTTGAACCGGCTGGACGAGCAGTGGTACACCCTGTGGGTTTGGATGTGGCACCGGAGGAAAATCGAATGGAGCCAAAAAATCCTTCCAACCAACGTCGATTCGGTTGAGGCGATAGTCTCCTTATCCTATCGCGTTTCCGATCGGCTGCAAATCGGACGATTTGGGCATGTAACAGAGAATGAGGGGAACCGATCGGAGTTGCTCGTCTTCACTCACAAAAATCTCTGATCGTAACAAGTAGTTGAGTGCGGCGGTGTTGGTAAGGCTCAGCCAAGGAGAAACGTGGCTTTTATCTGTCAACATCACAACAAAATTTAGTCAGAAACTTGACAACAGCAAGACCGAGAAGACTAAGTTGCAAAGAAAGGTCAATCTTAAATCTAATGTTAGCAAGCCTAAATCTAAGATGCCCCCACCTAGCTCTCTTGGTGTGGTTGGGCAGTGAAGACCATCATACCAGGCGCCCAAGACGATCAGATAATCGTCTTTCATCCCCTTGTTAGACTTGGGAAGGCAGGAGACGAGCCTAACAGTGTCGGATCGGGATTTCAAATAATACCCCCCTCCTTTCTGCTCGGGGCTAAGCCTATGGTTTCGAAGATAGTTAGTGGTGATGGGGCCCATAGGAATTGTTATTCCTCCTTCCAGGAATGCAATGATGGGGATTATCACTTCACCCACTTTCCGATCTGTTAGGACTTTTTCTGGAGGATTATATCTCAAACCCACATCTTCAGGTATGCGGTATGTGGCCCTAAACTTCTCCATCTGAGCGAGACTGTCCACCAGATACTGGTATCTACCCATCTTAAACAAACGAGAAAGGAGGAACTTTAAACGCAGTGACTAGGGGGCGACTACTCGAAGGTCAAAAAAGGTGTCCAAGGAGAAGATTAAAGACGAATATATGAAGACTTACATGAACTGGATCGAAAAAATGATATCTGAACTCGTGGAGATGCTTGTAGATTTTGGATTTGATGATTGCAGAGTTTGGTCGATATGAATGCCTCTGTTCGCTGGAAAGTCTGAAAATGTGTAAAGTAAAGGAGGAAAGACCTCCTCTAAGGCTTTATATAGAGACAAGCGAAGGAGAAGGAGTTATCCTGCCCAAATTCCAAGGAAGGATCACGTCCATTGGATCATTAGTCCATCGTTAGATGGCAAAGACAGAACGCCGTCTGGAGTAATTAATAGCGCTTTGGAAACCTTGAAACGGCAGCAACAATTATGAAGTGCGCAAATCCATGCTCCTACTCGTGTGAACTAAGATATTTTTGCATTTTTTATTTTTATTTTGTAGCAAATCAAAATCTTATTTTTTCTCTTCGAATGCAAGGGAAAAATTAAAATTTTGAGGGGCTATTGTGGGGGGAAAAGTTCAACCATACGTAGGGGGCCTAAAGCCCAATGTGAAGGTTATTGTATGTCCAAAAAGGCTAAAATTGTTAAGGGGTACTTCGCACGAAAGAAGGATATTTGGGGAGCAAAGAAGATCCGTCTGAAGAGAGCATTAGTGTTCCGAAGAGATCATTCTCCTCGGATATAAAGATTCTTGGTCATATAAATATCTAGGGGGTTCGAATGAGTTTACTAATGACTTCAGCAGTCTAGATAAGCTTGGGACATGCCTGGAGATAAGAAGGATGAAGAAATATCTAAAAGGAAAAGCTGCCACCACCGTATTAAATGCACTGCAGCAACTTTTCTGGCCGCATTTATGTGGAGAAGACCCCTGAACAGTATAACCTCAACTACCGCCACTCACAAAAAGCTGAAGAAGATACATGACATGACATGTACTCAAGTAGGGACCTAAATGAAGAACAAGTGGACGATGGGGATGATGAGGGAGGATGCTATATAAAGAAGAAGGGCTCCTAATAAGAAGGGGGAGAAAAAAGAAAGGTTTTACTGTAGCCCTAAGAATTGTAACCAGTATTCAATTTATCATAAGTCTCTTCGGACTTCAGCTTATTTGATCTTTACGTGTATTTTTATGCTGGTTTATACTTAGATGTTGTGATCAATCGTTGTGAGCTCCATAATCAACCTAGCTCTATCATCCACACTCTACAAATTTATTGTTTTGGGCATGGGCCACAAATCCTAACCCTACACCCAAAATTTTCAATGAATAGTTAGTTTGAAGTGAATTTCATATTCTTTAATATAAAACCAAAATTAACCCGATCCAATAGTCAGATTTTAATTTAGACTCATTCAAACTGTGGTTAACTCCATAAAATTGATTGAAATTAGCAAAATATGAGGTTTAAATATTAAATCCACAAAATCCTTTAATTTAAGACTGAAGTTTACACAAAAATTTAGAGTCAAACAAAATACGATATCGACAATACTCACAACAAACCACTATGGGTGTGCTTAAATTTTCTAAATATATATATATATATAGATATATATTTTGTAATTTTTATTTTCATAAATAAACTAATTAATTCAAATTTACCATTTATTTTTCATACGTAATTTAGAAATACAGAACATTACTAATATATAAAATTAAGAATTATTATTTTATACAAAACATAATAAACATACTCATAAACATATACATAAAGCATAATTATATATGTTTTTTTTAATAATATACACATAAAAAAAAGGAGAATATATGTTTTTATTTTAAGCCCACAACATAATTTATTCTCTATTTAAATATAAGAATAGAAAAATATGAAAGCCCAAATATCAAAATCTGAATTGATTAGGTTGTTTAATGTTTATACCTCTTCCTATATATATATATATATTTTTTTTTTTTAAATATGCGAATCCATTTTTAACTATATATGTGAGAGATGCTTAATTTCTAGTGTCTTTAAGTTCTAAATATAGTATCTTAAGAAAACTTAGACATAATTCTGGTGTTCCTCTTGCTATTAATTTCCTTGATATTTATTTTTGTGTATTCGCAGCTTTGTAAGATTTTGTGTTTTTACATTTTACCATTGGTAAAACAATGCTTACGTAATTTTGTCTACATAATTATGTTGGAGTAAGCCTGATATCCTGCAGGAATGATATTATTAATGGAGTGTATATTTTTCTTTAGAGATTGTTATACTTGTGCCTCTCTGCTAAGTCATATTGCGCATAGGAATTACTGTTTTAGGGATTATCAACCAGTGAAAAACCTTTCTTTCAAGACATAACAGCCAAGATATTCTCAACTTTTGAGATAAACACAAATATATTATCAATTTTTGATGTTTCAATACACCATAAAGAAAACATTTTTGCCCTTATGTCTAACTCTAAACCACTATCAACAAAAGTACAAGTAAGAAAGCAACACACTAAGATGAAGTTGGATTATCTTCAAAATTTTAAAACTAGTTTAGAGCCTACTCAAAAACTTTGATCTCAAAAAATCAAAATAAAACATTCATTGTGTGTATTGAAATATAATTTATTTATTTTATTTTATTTTTATAAATAGCCTAATATTCTAACCTAATGTTTATTTTCATATATATAATTTTAAAAATAATTGAAAGCGTTAACATTCAACTAAAAAAATTATATACATAAATATAAACGTTAAATGATAATATATGTTATTTTTTATTCAAATATAAACATGAAAAATATACCCAAAAATATCTCAATTAGTGAATTTTTTAGGCTATTTATACCTTTTCCTCCTTTGTTTTAAATATATAAATTAATTTGAAACTAATATGAAAGAGGTGCTTAAATTATATGTTTGTACTTTACACTCCAAAAATAATAATACTAGTAAGAGCATATAGTTGGCATAAAGGTGCTTTAAAAAAAAAAAAACAAAAAAAAACAAAAAAAAACAAAAAAAAAACAAAAAAACAAAACTAGATAGTTACAATAGAAGAGGGGAAATTTCAATATTGAATGTCTTTATTGAAAACATTAAAAAGTGCCAATTAAACTCTTGGCAAATCATTTTTAATACTTAGAGATGATGACTGCAGATATAAGTTTTTTTTTTTTTATGGGAACTGCAGATATAAGTTGACAACAATGCAATGTATTGGTTTGGTAGGACACATCGCATGTTTTGGCAAATTATCACGTGGAATGCCACTTGTCAAGTAGTTAGAAGACTTTAAGATACTTATCACTAAACCGGAAACAACCACCTAATTCCCTTGATTTATGGGGGTAGTTATGAGCTGAAAAATTACGTCCATACTTGTTTATAAAAGGAGGGTTTTGCATGAATAACACACACTCAATACATCAATCAACACTTCAACTTCAAGACAACATTTCTTCTTTTATCATAGGCCTAGGGTGGTTCTTGTAGCATATTTACAAATAGGATTAGTGTAGTAGTGATCTCCTTGTGGTCATTTCCTTAGTGCGATTGCCTTGTAGTTTATCTTTGTTATTTGTATTTAATTATTGTATTGTACTTTTCATTTTGATTCAAGTAAGTTTATTAAATTCCTTTGAAGCAAAAAAAAAAAAAAAAGGTTTAATAAATTCCTTAGTTGTAATCCTAACCACATTAGTTTAACCATTTCTATTATATTTATTTTGGTCTCTTGTCACGAAAAAATCCTTTTGATTGAGGCATTACTAAACTCTTTAATTTCCATTGAAGTTGGATTTGTTTCTCAAGTTACCACATAAATAAATTTTAATAAAAAAAATTAGTGACCAAATAGAATTTAACTTTTATATCAAATATCATATGACAGATATATGAAGATAATTTGGCCTTACCAAGTATTGATCAATATTTAGAGCCTCCTAATTGGTACTTAGGTTTAGGACTGAGTGTCAATCAGCCTTGGTGAATCCTAATTTTTTGGATTTTCCATTTATTTTGAATTGAACTCTTTTTAAAGATATAATCCAATATTTTTAGCATATTTGGAATCCTTAACTAAAGTGTTTTAGTTCCAAAAAAAATCTTTAAAAAATTCCCATAAAATAATAAAAGAAATTGGGAACTCTTTGACATCAAATACATATTGAGCACAATCCTAGGAACTTTTGATATCAAATACATGCCCCAGACCTTTGTCAAAGGCCAGGTCCTCACTGATTTGATAGCCAAATTTGCCGAACCACCAATAGAAATGGTAGCAGAGGAACAAAGCATGGATGGAAAATTGGTTGGCACAATCTCTGCATAAGGGCCCTTATGCTGAAAAGTATATGTTGATGGCACAGTAAACCAAAGGGGGTCCGAAGTGGGGCTTGTCCTAATATCTCCTGAGAAGATTACCATAGAGAAATACTTGAGATTAGGGTTCTCGACTACAAACAATGAAGCCGAATATGAAGCCTTACTGCAAGGAATGGCCATGGTGCGGAAATTGGGCGGAAAGACAGTAGAAGTATTCTCGGACTCAAGATTAATTGTGGGCCAGGTGAAAGGGGAGTTATAGGCCAGGGATGTGAGAATGCGAGAGTACCTGAGCCAGGTCAGGTGCTTGCAATTGGATTTTGAATTCTTCGACTTGTCACATGTCTCTAGGAGTGGAAACACGCACGCAGATTCATTGGCCACTCTTACCACCTCCTCGGCCCAGGGTTTACCTCAAACCATCCTTGTTGAGGACTTGTGCAGGGCAAATGGAGTCAAGATAAACATGATCCAGATCCATCAGGCCAGGGTGGGTCCGAGCTGGATGGATCCTATAGTGAATTTCCTTAAGGATGATGCACTACCTGAAGAGAAATCAAAGGCAGAGAAAATACGAAGAAAAGCTCCTCGTTTCTAGCAGTCCAAGGATCACAAGTTGTACAAGTGCTCCTATTCTGGGCCGTATTTGCTATACATACATCCTGAAGCATCAGAATTACTGCTCGAGGAATTTCATGAAGGAGTTTGTGGGAGCCACACAGGAGGAAGATATTTGTCTCACAGAGCCATCACTTAAGGATACTGGTGGCCGGGAATGCGGAAGGAAGCCGAAGAGTATGTCAAGAAATGTGACCAGTGCTAAAGGTTTGCTTCGAACATCCACCAACCAAGAGAGGTCCTCAATCCTATCTTTAGCCCATGGCCGTTTGCTCAATAGGGCTTAGATATTGTAGGCCCCTTTCCTAAAGCAGCTGGAAATAAGATATACCTTTTGGTCAGCACAGACTATTTCACCAAATGGGTTGAAGCCAAGCCCCTGACTAACATCAGGGACGTGGATGCTAAAAAGTTCATTTGGAGGAACATTGTTACTCGATTTGGGCTCCCTCATACCTTCATCTCGGATAACAGCCTGCAATTTGACAGCAAGGCCCCCAGGAGGTACTGCTATGACTTGGGAATTACAAACAGATATTCCACTCCGGCCTACCTCCAGGGGAATAGACAGGCTGAAGCGGTTAACAAGGTCATAGTTAATGGGTTGAAAAAGAGATTGGATGATGTGAAGGGAAGATGGGTGGAAGAACTACCACACGTCTTGTGGACATATTGGACTACACCACGTCGATCAACAGGGGAAACCCCCTTTTCCATGGCTTATGGGGCTGAAGTTGTCATCCCTGTAGAAACTTGCTTCCCAACGCTGAGGACGAACATTTTTACTCTGAGCAACAACGACGAATTGCTAAGAGAGAGTTTAGACTTAATCGAAGAGAGAAGAGAAAAGACAATGATCCAGCTAGCCTACTACCATCATAAACTCAAACAAGGGTACAATGCTAATGTAAAACAACAACCACTAGCTTCAGGAGACTTGGTGCTAAGAAAAGTTTTAAGTAGTGCCAAGAACCCATCTTGGGGAAAGTTGGGGCCCAACTGGGAATGACCATATCTTTTCACCTCAGTGGCAAGAATAGGTACCTATATTTAGAAAACTTAGATGAAAAAATTGTACTTCATCCATGGAATGTAAACAACCTAAAAATGTATTATTATTAATGAAAACAGTCTTGTCTGCACTTTGACTTATTGTAATTACATGTCATACATTGCAGCAATTATTTAAGTGTTAAACAGAACCAAGGTCTTGCATGGGTTCTCGGACCTCAAACCTTAGGGAAACTAATAACTTCCAGCAATTATTTAAGTGTTAGACAAAACCAAGGTCTTGCATGGGTCCTCAAACCTCAAACCTTAGAGAAACTAATAAATTCTAACATATATTTAAGTGTTAGACAAAACCAAGGTCTTGCATGGGTCCTCGGACCTCAAACCTTGGGGAAACTAATAACTTTCAGCAATTATTTAAGTGTTAGACAGAATCAAGGTCTGGCATGGGTCCTTGAACCTCAAACCTTAGGGAAACTAATAACTTATAACATATATCTAAGTGTTAGACAGAACCAAGGTCTTGCATGATTCCTCGAACCACAAGTCTTGGGGAAACTAATAACTTGTGGCATCTATATAAGTGTTGGACATAACCAAGGTCTTGCATGGCTCCTTCGACCACAAGTCTTGGGGAAACTAATAACTTTTGGCACCTATTCAAGTGTTAAGCAGAACCAGGTTATTGCATGGATCCTTGAACCACAGCCCTTGAAGAGGTTAACTGCTTTAGACATTTATCCATGAGCATCACTCAAAGCATTTCAAGGTACACTAGGCTTACTTTATCCTTTATAGTCCATACTACAATTCTTTTCTTTATAGTAAATATTGTAATGAACCTAAAAGTCAGAGTTTTATCCTTATAAATATTGTGAGCTTAGTGTCTTTAGCCCATTGTAGTAACCAATCCAGAGGGTATAAGATTTACATTACAAACATAAATTCTTTTGTGGCAAATTGCCTAAGTTGAAATTTATGTCATGGACTTAGTATTTTTTGATTGACTATCCAATGGGAGATGAGTCACATTATTTGGATCATTCAAGTGTTAGTAAATATGTAAATAAAGGGCCTTATCACTAAAAAAAGAAAGAAAAAAAATTGTAGACATTTCATTACGAAAAGAAAAGGGGCAGCTTCATTACAAAAATTCTAGTACAACAAGAGTAAAAAAAAAAAAAAAACACGAAAGGCCTACTTCTTCAGCTTTATGGTCAATTTATCCTTTGAAGGCTGCTGATAAGCTGTATCAGTGACTTCAGAGCCCTAGCCTGGAGTAGCAGCATCAGGAGGCACATTAGGGGAAGGAGCTTGAGGATCAACTATGGGCTTCATCACACCCTAGGGTACTTCCTGGTTACTTGTTTTTTCCTTCTCTAATACCCCAGAATGCTCAGCCTCCTCGGTTGGCTTGTCAATAGGAGTGGGATCATTGGTAGCACTGATTTGATCTGCACCTACCGCTTCGGAGGCAGTATCAGCTTTGGAGCTGGCAGGAATAGACTCTCGTATGGCAGGAGGGTAATACACGCTTTCGGCCTTCCTGAGCTCAAATGAAGCCTCAACCCCAGCTTGGTAAAGGGCTTCGACCCAAACTTGGGAGCAATAAAGCCTGCATACCCCAGGAACTTGAGCCTTGAGATTGGTCTCAGTCTTCGCCACCCTCATCTCATAAGCCTCTTGCTCGGCCTGTTGTTTGGTTTCCTCTGTAAGCTTCCTAGCTCCTCCGCCTCCGCCCAAGCTTTCATCGCCTCATCTCTGGCTTTTTCCATACTGTCCTTGGCTTTCTCTGTGGCTCCCAACTTTTTCTTCAAAGATTCAATCTGCCCTTTGGCAGTAGTTAATTGTTCCTCGGCCTTACGGACGAGTAGCCTTTGGTCCTCGGCTAGCCTATAGGCTCCATCCAAAGCTGCATCTGCGCTTCTCCGCGCATTCTCCTCCTCCTTCAACTTGTTCCTCAAGTCCTGGGTAGACTGATCAACAATCTTGAAAGACACAATAACACTACACACCTGTTCTTTTCATCATCCAATTGTTTGCTACTGCTATTGGCCATCTCTTCTACCCTAAATGTGGCCTAAACAGCCTGGAAAAGAGGATAAAGGCAAGGTAAACAAGGAGAAAAGGCTGAGGAAGATTTTAAGTAAATTAGAAATCCTAAACAAATTGGAAATCTTACCATGCCCAAGTATCTCTTGAGGCTGAGGAAGATCTCCTGCCTTTTGAAGGATCGTAGTTCGGCCATGTCCGAGGGTAGTAGTAGGGTCCTCTTCAAAGCAACGGCCACATGGCTACTGGTGCCTCCTTGGAAGTCCCTGATGGAAGCATTGTTCATCAAAGGGGCCCTATTGAGCACTGGAGCAGGGAGCCAGACCTGTGGTTCAAGCAAAGGATCAACCCTCCTCTTAGGCCCCCTAGACCCAACCTTTTGCTACTTAGCAACCCGCTGGGTCTCCTTTTCCAGCGTGAGGTGAGACTTCTCAGCCTCTATTACCTCCTTACCCTTTGACTCCCTTTTTCGCTTGGGGTCAAAAGGCTCGATCCTCGGTGGTATGGTGGGCTTAGGAGGAAAAGGAGGAAGCTTGGATGAAGCGGGAGGGAGCTTACTCTAAGAAGAGGCAGGAGGTCTCCTCTAAAATGGTCTCCCATGTGTTTGTTTCCTCGGCTGGGACTCTATCAAGTCCAGCAGGCTTGTTTGTTTCTTCCTTTGTATACCCATGTCTCCCTCTAAAGGAGTATCTGCCCAAGGGAAGTCTACTTCAATATGGTTTAAGTCGCCGAGATCACCAAAAGGGCCCTCAGGTGATTGAGCTCAGTTGAATACCTCAAATTTGTCCTCGGACAAACCTAGTTCAACAACTTCTTCATCCTCTGCTTCTTCTTCCTCTTCCTTTACCTCAAGACAAGAAAAAGAGGAACCCACCAAAGGCACACCCTCCAGAATTGAAGCACCCTTGGGAAGCAGGAAACCCGCAATTGCAACACTGATCCTCCAAAGGAGTGGATCGTAGGCCTTAATGACACACTTTGGAGCTTGGAAAGCATGAGATATTGGTGTATATCCCAATATCAAATGAGCCACCCGAAGTTGGCTGTCATCTTCGTTTACGAACACCTCGGCTTGAAGAATTTTATCCAAGCTCTCCTTGTTAACCAGATTTAAGTGTGGCTTAATGGCATGCCTGTCTACAAAACTAGGAAAAACAGAATGTTAGCGGCCTAACAACACAAATCGCGGCAAAGCAATAAACAAATCCTACTTCTATCCTTAGAGCCACACTTGGTTGCCCCTCTACCATCGGGCAAGGAATGCCATCATGCCATTCCCCAAACACAATTAGAAAATCTTTGTTTAGCCCCTTGCTAGACTCAAGAAGGCACTGTATGAGCCTTACTTCGGGCTGTTTTGTTTTCAAGTAGTATCCCTTCCCCTTCAAGTTGTGAAGGCTGTAGACCCAATTCACATCATGTTAGGTCAACTGCAACCACATCTTCTCGTTTAAGGTGTCTACACACCCTAATATTCTGAAGACATTTGGGGCGCACTAAGTAGGGGACAACCAAACAAACCTAAGGTAGTCCCTCATCACCGGCCCCATTGGGATTCTCACGCCGCCTTCTATGAAGACGATCAAGGGAATCACCACCTCACCCTCCTCCTTGCGAAAGTACCATTCGCCCTCCTTACAATACCTAAGGCCCACGTCAGGTGGGATCCTATAGTCAGTCTTAAATTTTTCCATCCCTTCCTCGGACTCTACCAAGATCTTAAATCTACCCATCCTCAGGAAGAGTTCAAAGAAACTAAAGAAAATTGGGAAAGAAAGGTGCCAAAAGAAAGACACAAAGAAAGGAAAGCGAAGAAAGTTCGAAAGGTTTGGAAAAACTTACAAGAATGAGGAAAGTGTCCTCAGACAGGCTTTTGAAGGGACACGAGTGAGTGAAGGATATTGACAGGTTCAACGCATGTGCGCAGGAGCTCTTGAATGCAATAGTAATTTAGGCAAATTGATTCAAATGGGTATTTATACCCAAACCGAAATAACAGCGGGAGTTTTCCCGCTTATGAGTGGAAAATAAATCTCCACCGTTGGATCACCATCGCACCGTAGAACGTGGGGAACAACTAGCCGCCAAAATTTAATGAAAGCAAGTTACAAGCGCCAAAACTTCAAGAGCATGCCTTGGGCAGTTAAAAAGACACTAGTGTTGATGAAGGACAAGACGTGATAAGCCAAAGGCACACCCGAGGAGATCAAAATCCTCCTTTCTGTTTGAGGCACTAGACAACAGAATTTTGAGGGGCTATTGTGGGGTCATAGAGCCCAATAATATATATCCACTTTCTGTATTAGGCCTGAAGCTCATGATGAGACCCATAATCACATATGAAGAAGGCAATGGAAATCATGGTAGCCCAAGAAACTGTGCCCAACAAGGCCGAGGACGATATAAAGGGACTTACCGACGAAAATAACCTTCCAAAGTACCCCAGGGAAGAATATAAGTACAGCAAGCAGGCACTATGGAGCATGACAGCAGAGCAATTCCAGGAAAAGTCACAGCCTCCACATTAAATGCTCCACGACTAACACTCTGGCCGCATTAAATGTGAAAGTGATACCTGAGCAGTGGCTTTTTAAACTTATAGCTACTATCTAGGAGCTTTAGGAGGAAGCTTGATGTGACAAAGATCAACAACAATAAATCTGACATGCATGTGTATGGTGGAGATGAGGGGATGGAAGTAGTATATAAAAAGGAAGGAGCTCTGAGAAAGGGGATTGGAATTTTGCGAAAAGAAACGTTATAGCAACCTGAACGAACTTTGTCACTATCAGTCTAGAAGTAATAAGTAGAAGCTCCTTAAACTAGTGCCGAGGACTGAATTACTGGCTTAAATCCATACTTGTTTTACTTATCCATTCTTTAAATCATCTTCAACTGTTATTACACTCTCTAAAACCCAATTCTTTTACCCACTTTCTATAAATTTATTGTATTGGGCTTTTTGGGCTTGAGTCCATCTATCATCAGGGCAAAGTGCTCAAATCCGGCCCCTACACCAATAATAGCAAAACTATTTAATAGATACCCAAATAAGAAAAACCAACATAAGGCTGAAAACTAACCTTAAAGAAATCATTTTGTCGCTATGAAAACCAAATATCCATTTTTAATACTTTGGCTTCATAGGTAGCCATGTGGATTTTGCACAATAAAAGGAAACAAATGAAATGCAATCCTCTATTCTAAGTAAGAAAAACATTAGAGAAAGGAGAAAGTAGTTTCTTATTAGGGTGAGACCTTCTCCGGCAAGGTCTGATATTGGTGTCTCTAATTTGTTAAGGCAGAGAGAGAGAGAGAGAGAGAGAGAGAGAGAGAGAGAGAGAAATACAACTTATTGTATGTGACATGGCTATCTTTTACCCTTGGGATTAATTATTTGCCATACGTAAGCGTGTGCAACCAATCTACCAAAAACCAACTTGCTCCACCTAACTTGCCGATTAAGTTGGTAGGTTGGGTTGAGTTCAAGTCATAAAATTCACAAATCCATCTAACCCGACCCATCTATATTTAAATTTAAAAATATATGACATAATTTTGTTATTTACTTTTTTACCACTCTTTCTAAATAAAACGTAACCCTTAAGTTCTCATCATATATTTTTGTGTTGGTTTAGTGTTATGCTTAGGATTATTTGGTTATAAATTTACTCTTATTATCCATTTTTAATGCTTTGGCTTCACGGGTAGCCATGTGGATTTTGCACAATAGAAGGAAACAAATGGAATGCAATCCTGTGTTCCAAAGAAGAAAAACAATAGAGAAAGAAGAAAGTAGTTTCTTGTAAGGGTGAGGCCTTCTCCAGCAAGGTCTAATATTAGCATCTCATTTGAGAGAGAGAGAGAGAGAGAGAGAGAGAGAGAGAGAGAGAGAGAGAGAGAGAGAGAGAGAGAGAGAGAGAGAGAGAGAGAGAGAGAGAGAGAGAGAGAGAGAGAGAGAGAGAAGAGAGAGAGAGAGAGAATACAAGTTATTGTATGTGATGTGGCTATCTTTTACCCTTTGGATTAATTATTTTCCATATGTAGGGGTATGCAACCAACTTGCCAACAAACTGACTCAATCCAACCTAACTTGCTGGTTGGGTAAGTTTTTAGGGGTTGGTGGGTTGGGCAGTGGGTTGGATTAGGTTTAGGTTATAGGAATCACAAATCCATCTAATCCGACTCGACTTAGCTATATTTATATATATTTATTTAAAAATTATATTTAATACAATTTTGTTATGTACTTTTTTACCCCTCTTCCTAAATAAAACGCAAACCCTAAATTCTCTTCATATAGTTTGTGTTAGTTTGGTGTTATGCTCAAGAATATTTTGCTATAAATTTGCTTTTATTTATGGTGGCGTTGTTTTAATTCTCAATTTAAAATTAATAATAGTAATTTAAAAAAAAAAAAAAGTCCAACTCTTGGGTCCAACTCAATCCACATGGGTTTAACCTCTGTGATGGGTTGACTAGTTGAGTTGATTTTTCTTTAAATCTACCATGAGAGTTGGGTTAAAAAAACCCTCAACCCAACCCATGTAGTTATGTATCTTCTATTTAAATAAAAATGAGAGAAAACACGAAGAAAACAACCCCATTAAAATGGAAAGAATAAAGGAGTTGCAGAATAAAGTATCTTCACCTTTATATCGTATTTTCTCTCATATTTGGAACGTTTCAAATATAAATGATTGATAATTTTTTTTTTTTTTTTGTGCGTTTTGCCAAACCCACCACCCTCCCATTAATCTGATTTTGTTTTTTTACTGTTTATATGTATATAAAATCCAACCCTGTTACCTGTTCACCCACTCGTTGAAATCATTCGTTAGTCGTGACCCTTCGGCTTTAATTGGATCAAACACATGGCTTGGGCCTCTGGGTTTTACAAGCCCTCCTAGTCCTAATACTAACAATCTAAGAGCTATCATACCATGAAGAGGGTTGACATAAGAGGACTATGGTTAATGATTATCGATTACAATTTCGAGTGGGGGTTTGATAATGCCTCAATCAGGAAAAAATTGTCAAACAAACAAAAAAATATCTCATTAAAAAAAATTGAAACTTATTTGCATTTAAATAATTTTATTAGTACAATGAAAATACAGAATATCCCCAATTGAAGTCCAAAAGAACAACAAAGAAGTAACCGTGAGTATTTGTACGTGTTATGTCTAGTTTAGTTATTACACAGTTTCTTTGTTCAACAATGAAATTAAATTTTCAATAAATAACAAAACTAATATACAAATTTATTTATTTTGAGAATGAAACAAACACAGAGTTAGTTGTGCATTATAAATGTTATATTCCACGTAACAAAATTTCCATTTAAGCCATCTTTATCATTTTTTATATATTTATTTATATTTATATGGCGGCTGATCTTAGATGTCCAAATCACAAACAAGTGTATTATAGCTTTAACCCTTGTGAGCTCACACACGCATGCCGAAAACTACTTTGGAACTCTTTTCATTAACCATGGAACATTTTTCTTCTGTGACGAGTGCGAGAAAATAGCTTCAAATTTGTCACCTCAAAAAAAGTGAGTGACGTTAAAAATACTATAAATTTTAGGTAATAAAAGTTATAATATTTTTGACATATTCTAAGATATTAGAGTGATGGCAAGGATATTATAAATTTTAGGCAGTAAAAGTTGTATATATATATATATATATATTTATGAACTAAAAAATTGAGTAGGGAGCAATTTGAGTTGACATCTTCCACCTGGGTGTAACCATAATAATGGGTTTGCAAGAGTAAAGAATCCAGATGAACTATAGCTGTGCATCCTGTCTTATTAAGGACACTAATGAGTATGAGCCGAGAGCGTGGAGTTATTTCTCAAGTGCTTCACATTATGGAATTGGATCTTAGATCTCCAACTCCAAAAATTTGCAATATTTTTGACTTAATTTAAGAAATTATTGTATCTTATTTTAGAAGGATTCTTTATGATGAGGACCTCAAGCATGAACATGAACAATCATACAATACTCAACAACTGCTCCTCATTTTACACTAACGCAATCAATTGATTAATTCACAATTCATAAACATAAGGTTATTATTAAACAATTGTTCCTTACTTATACCGACAATAATTATCTCAAATTAAAAAAAGAAAAAAGAAAAAAGACCAAAACCCTGGATATTTTGAAATCCTAAATTGCTATTTGACAACCATCAATGACCCCAACAATCAACCTCGCCGCCTCTGCAATTTGTGTGCCACCGTGAGCTACCATGGCCCTAGGTCCCCTCATAGCCTTCTCACAGTCACAAACCTCCCAACCACCGCTACCACTGGGTGATCTCGTCACCGTAAAGCCTTCAACCTCATATGCTACTGAATCTAACTTGAAGGAATCAGCTATGTGGGATTCCCATAAGGTAGCGATATAGAGATAGAAGTTAGTGCGGAAAAGGAAAGTAATTTTGGGTTTTGGGTTGGTGTGAGTGCTTAAGCCAGATTACTTTTAGGTACTAGTAATGATTCTGAGTTATCTAAGTCTAGCTTGGTTTACAAAATTTGGTTACGGTGAATTTTCTTGGTTGAGTTTGATATTTGTGTTTACAGGTTGCTGTGTTTGGCTAACAAGAAAGTGCAACAAAAGCTTGATGGCTTAAAAAAAAAAAAAAACTCATCCTACAATTTTTTTTTTTTCTTTCTGCTGATGTGACATTTATTAAGTAGTAATTAAATATATTTTTTTAATATTTTATTAGTCACATATGTGCCAATGATGCACATTGTTTGCCATATAAGCATTTTTTGTTAATGAGTTAACAATAAAAACCAATTTGATTGCAAGTTGAAAATAACATGAACCAAATTTACTATTACCAAAATGTAGGAACCAAATTGACTGTGACTTCAAAATGTAGGGATCAAAAAAGTCCTAATTTTTTGGATTTTCCAAATTTATTTTGAATTGAACTCTTTTTAAAGATATAATCCAGTATTTTTAGCAAATTTGGACTCCTTAACTTACTTATGGACCTCAAAGACTCTTATTTTAGATATAACTAAAGTGTTTTAGTTCCAAAAAAATCTTAAAATATTCCAATAAAATAATAATAGATATTAGGAACTCTTTGACACCTTTGTCAAAATAAGTGTTTAAGTCTCGATGGAATTGGTATCAGGAAAGACTGACTTTTGGTTCTTTAGATGATATTGGACTATTTTATTGAATGTGTTCTTCCGTTGTTAAAACTAGTGGGCAATTTCGTGTATATGTACAGGTATAATTAAAAATAATTACAATTATATGGTTCAAATTATATATTTTTTTAAGAAGAGGTTCAAATTATACATGGTATTAGTTTATAATTTTTTTAAACCATTCATTTTTAAAATATGTAATGGTTTCTCATTATATAAAATTTAAAATTTAATTGGTTTTAGACTTTTTGGTTTTTTTACCTAATAATTCACTTAGCACAAAAATTAAAAACTTAGATGGACGCATGGTAGAAAATTGGACTCCAATTGAAATCCAATTAAAAATCTAATCTGACTTGGACTCTTTAATTTTTATACCCAATAATTCATTTGGCACATGATTATAAATTAAAAGAGACATGTGACACAAAATTGAAAATTCAATTAAAATTTAATTGGACTTTCTCTGATTTTTAGCTATTAATATATATATATATATAGACAACTAATCTAATTAATTAAAATAAGGGTTTGGTTAACGAATTCTTTTAGGACATTTTAATGGAAAATTTTGAGAAAGTTTTGATATTACTTTCATGTGAAATATAAAAAAGTTGTCAACAAAATTAATTACTTATTTCTTTTCTAATTAAAAATTTCAAAAAAATTCATAAACTAACAGCCTTATAGGGCATCCATTAACTTTTCTTTTAAATTAAATGCATTAACCAACTAGATAAATACTATTATTTTAAAATAATTAAAAAAATATTATCTTTATAGAATAATCTAGTGCTTGTATGTCTACTATAATTATAGTTATTCCACCAATAAGATTTAATCTTGTAATTAATTTAATTTAATCATTTTTAATTTGATATAATCAAAATTATTTTAGGATAATCCTACATATGCACCTACTGTGTGCATCGTAATTCGTAAGATCATGGATCAACAAATCAAATATGAGCATTAATAAAACATTGATATTAACACAAATTTGCATACAACAAAAAAGAATCTCAGCACAATATATATATATATATATATATAGACAACAAAAAGAAAAATTTAGTTGTAATTGCTCAATATATATGACCACTTAAAATTTGGATGTTTGAACTTTGAACCAAGTTCATTCTTGAAAATTTTCATTTATACAACATTACCATTTTACCCCTAGTATCAAAAGAGGTTTAAATGGGGACCGGCTCTCCTCTTGCTTTCTCCCATTTTTATTTGCATGGAAGACATGTGGCTAATAACTAATTCAAAGGGTAAAAGATAGCCATGTCACATACAATTCGTCTCTTCTTTCTTTATTATAATATACTAGCCTCACCGCATGCTGGCTTCGCGCGTGCGATGATATTCTTTTTATTTTATTTTTTTTTATTTTTGGTTTAGTGTCATACTGTTTAAAAGTGAGATAGAAGATATTTTTGTTACATGAGTTTTTTTTTTTTTTTTTTCAAATTAGTTATTTGTACGTGAGTTAGTGGTTGATATGAATGGAAAAACAATTTGAAACTGAAACTCTTTATATTTTTTTTTCCAACTTTTACGTAGTCATGTAGAAGCATTAGAATTCAAATAGGAAAAGTAATCTCTAAAAAAATATATCTAAAATAACTATGAGTATTTTTTTTTTTTTTAATTTAAGAAAGAGGTAAGGTAATGTGGAATAATTTTAAAAGTGAGATAGAGAGTGTGTCCTAATTTTTAGGATAGTTCCCTACTTGAAAGCTAATAAAAGTTTGAAAATTTGAATTTAAAATAAAAATTGGTAATTCATATTAGAGAAGAGGGAAAATAAGCCTAAATTTTAGGAATTAAAAAAAAAAAAAGTAAATTACTCTTTTAACTAGTTTGTGTTTTTAAATTTTAAAATTATTTAACTCAAAGATAGAAGAATTTTAGAGAATTTAAGAATTTGTGTAAGAATATTTTGGTACGTAAAACGAAGAAACACAAACAGAAAAATTCTGTTATTAATAGTATAGACGCCTTTCTTGTTAGTTTAGAACATCATCATTCATCATAGTGAGTTGAGCATTAAAGGCCAATATTAGAGTTCACTGGAGAAGAAGGTACCACCCTAATTGAAACAAAAATTTTCTACAAACTTAAAAAGCTAGAAGAAGAAAAATCTAGCAATAGCAGAACAATTTAATAGATACCTAAATGAGAAAAACCAACGTAGGGCAGAAAATTGACCTTAAATAAATCATTTTGTTGCTATGAACAGGGCCGGCTAAACCTATAGGCGACTTCGGCCGCCGCCTAAGGCCCCATTTGTAATAGGCCCCAAGTAGTAATAATATAGTATGTAATATTGTTTTCTCGTCTAAAAAAAAAACCATTTCTCACACTGAAGTGATATGAAGGCTAATGCCATCACCATATCTTTAGTTTGCCGAAAAAAAAGATTACAAAAGACCCGTTTCTCATCTGAAGAAAAAAAAAAAAAAAAGAGGCCCGTTTCTTACACTGAAGTGACATGAAATCCCATCACCAAATCTTTAGCTTGCAGAAGAAAAGATTACAAAAAGCAGAAATCTTTAGCTTGTAAAAAAAAAATATTACAAAAGGTAGAAAGAAGAAAAAAATGCCCACTCTCTGACTCTCTCCAGTCTCCATCTTGATTCAAAAAAAAAAAAAAAACCACTCTTTTTAGTTGACTTACTCATCGATTGGTGTTGGCAATAGACTTGGTGTACTCACAGATCTTCATTTCAGGTTCATTTTTTGTTTTCTCCTCCTTTGCCTCTTTCGTCTTCTTCATGGTTTGTTGCTGGGTGTCTGGCTTCCCTTGTTTTTTTTTTTTTTTTTTTTTTTTTTTTTGAAGAGGAGTTTGCTTTGCTATTGGTCATTGCCGCTGAGTAAAGACCACAAGCAGTGCCGGCAAGAGAACAAACAAAAAGACTAAAAGAGTTTACTTTACAAAAAGTGAAAAAGAGACTCTTAGATTTCTCTAGACGCCAATGGAATGATCCGGACCCTTAGATTTCTCTAGACTCTTAGATTTCTTTAGATTTATCTAGAAGCCACTTAAACTCTTACACGTTTTAGTCTTTTAGACTCTTACACGTTTTAGACTTAGCCTTACACGTTTTGCATTTTTTTTTTTTTTAAAGAAATCAGATTTAGTGTGATGGACTTAGTGTTAGTGCATCAAGTTGAGTCCTACATATTTTGCTAGTGGGCTAGTCTTAGTGGATCCAATCAAGTTAAGTCCTACACATTTTGCTAAAAAAAAAAAGGTTTATTGCTACACAAAAAAAAAAAAAAGAGTATTAATAACAAAATTATAAATTTAGAATAATTTACTTTGTATTAATATTAATTTTAATTTTTTTATGCAAGTTTAAAGTGTAAAGTGATCATATTAAGTAAAGCTACAATTGTACTTTTGATAAAGCAGGTTCTATTGTTTTATACATTAAATTTATATTATTCTAGTTAAATTGTAATTTTTTTTTTAATTATAGATTGTATTTCATTTATTCGTAAATATTTTTTAATTACAAATGTCTACTAGAAAATATTCATCCGGATATGAAAAACTAAAAAAAAAAAAAGACAAAGAAAAGAATATATGTTAGCGGAACTTGAATGCAAAAATTTAATTAGTATCTTTGCCTCTCAAAAAGCAAGAAAAATAAATTTTAATTGAAAAAAATTATATGAATTTATAATAAAATGCCCCATTTAAAACTTTCACCTAGGGCCCCAAATTCGTTGAGCTGGCCTTGGCTATGAAAACCAAATATCCATTTTTAATGCTTTGGCTTCATAGGCAGCCATGTGGATTTTGCACAACGGAAGGAAAATCCATTCGTTTTGGGGAAGAAAAACAATAGAGAAAGGAGAAAGTAGTTTCCTGTGAGGGTGAGACCTTTTTTCTCTGGCAAGGTCTAATATTAGCATCTCTAATTTGTTGAGAGAGAGAGAGAGAGAGAGAGAGAGAGAGAGAGAGAGAGAGAGAGAGAGAGAGAGAGAGAGAGAGAGAGAGAGAGAGAGAGAGAGAGAGAGAGAGAGAGAGAGAGAACTTGTTGTATGTGACATGGCTACCTTTTATCCTTTGAATTAATTAGTTGATATATGTAGGAATGTGTAGCCAACCTACAAAAACTGACCCGATGCACCCAACTTGTCGGTTGGGTCGGTTTTTAGGGGTTGGTGGATTGGGTTCAAGTCATAAGATTCACAAATTCACCTAACTTGGCCTATCTATATTTAATATATATTTAAATTTTAGAAAATATATTATACAATTTTATTATTTACTTTTTTGCCCCTCTTCTTAAATTAAATATAAACCCTAAGTTCTTATCATATAATTTTTTTTGGTTTGGTGATATACTCAGGATTATTTGGTTAAAAATTTACTCTTATTATCCATTTTTAATGGTTTGGCTTCACGGGTAGCCATGTGGATTTTGCACAACAGAAGGAAGCAAATGGAACACAATCCTCTGTTTCAGGGAAGAAAAACAATAGAGATAGGAGAAAGTAGTTTCTTGTAACATGAGGAAACACAAGCTCATTAAAACAAAGAGAACGAAGGAGTCGCAAAATAAGGCGTCTACACCTATCTATCGTATTTTCTCTTATACTTGGAACGTTTCAAATATAAAGGATTATTTATTTTAGTTGGGTTAGGTTGATTTTTTTTAACCCACCACACTGCCATATAATCTGATTTTGTTTTTTTTGTTTTTTTTTTTTTTTTTTTTTTTTTTTTTATGTATATAAAATCCAAACCTACCTGTTCACCCAACTCGTTGAAATCATTCGTGACCCTTCGGGTTTAATTGGATCAAATACATGGGCCTGTGGGTTTGACAAGCCCTCCTAGTCCTACAATACTAACAAATCTAAGAGCTATCATACCATGAAAAGGGTTGACATAAGAGCACTATGGTTAATGTTTAACGATTAAAATTTCGAGTGGGTTTGATAATGCCTCAATCATGAAAAAAATGTCAAACAAACAAATAAATATCTCAATAAAAAAAAATTGAAACTTATTTGCACTTAAATAATTTTATCAATAGAATGAAAATACAGAGTATCCCCAATTGAAGTCCAAAAGAACAACAAAGAAATAACTAGTAACCGTGACTATTTGTACATGTTTTGTCTAGTTTAGTTATTATAGTTTCTTTGTTCAACGATGAAATTAAATTTTAAATAAATAACAAAAATAATACAGATTTATTTATTTTAAGAATGAAACTAACACTAAATTAGTTGTGAATTATAAATGATATATTCCACCTAACAAAATTTCCATTTAAGCCATCTTTATCATTTCTTATATATTTATTTATTTTTATATGGCGGCCGATCTTAGATGTCCAAATCACAAACAAGTGTATTATTATAGCTTTAACCCTTGAGCGCACACACGCATGCTGAAAACTACTTTGGAACTCTTTCATTAACCATGGAACATTTTTCTCCTGTGATGAGTGCAAGAAAATAACTTCAATTTTGTCACCTCAAAAAAAATTAGAGTGATGTTAAAGATAATATAAAAATTCTTCAAATGAGCTATAGTTGTGCACCCAGTCTTATTAAAGATGCTAATGAGCATGAGCTGAGAATATGAAGTTATTTCCCAAGTGCTTCACACTACAGGATTCGATCATAGACCTTCACCTCCAAAAAGTTGTAATATTTTTGACATATTTTAAAAAATTATTGTATCATATTTTTGAAGAATTTTTCATGATGAGGTCCTCAAGAATTGTTCCAAGCGTGCAGAAATGAAATTCATTGACGTGGATTAGGGTTAACTTTTATTATTGGTTTGAGTTTTAGAGAGATTGCAAGCCGTCGACTATTAAAGCCAATTGTTTACGTGGAGAAGCATAAGTGCATAACTATAGCCTCTTCTATCCTTAATGATACGCCTATCAGCGAAACAATCTCTGTCTTTCACTTTCTCTGTGGCATGTGTTTCCAGTGGGCTTGAATTAAACAATGTCATGATTTCCGTGGGCTTCATTTAAATTTTGACTTTTATTTGATAACGTTACATGTTAAGAACCCAAAGGAACATATAAATGCAGGTATAACAAACAGAAAAAAATTCATAAAATTTTGCTCAGACAAAGTAGGTAAGCACGTACATGTACATGTTGGGGAGAGAAATACTTTAGAGAGATGGTTTGAGCGGTTAATATAACATATAGAAACACTGTTTAACCCCAAAGGATTAAACCCAATGAGTATGAGTTCAATTACATTATATTAACTATTTATTCACCACTAGTATAAATACTTATGGGGTATAAGGGGTAAGGGTCGGAGTTCAAGTCTTCAGGAGAGAGCTTCACACACATATACATTTAGATTAAATTAGAGTAGAAATTCTATCTTGTATTAAAAAAAAATTTATTCTTTTTATTAGTATTCAGTGTGAGATTTCATTATTTAACCAACTACACTACTCGCACACATATATATTCTAACAGTACAATCAAATACAATGTGGTGTATATATGTGTGTGTATGTGTGTTTTTTTTTTAACAAATCTATAGCTAGGGTTGAATGAATAGAATCCTAAATGTTTATTTTGAAAACACTAAAATGCCAATTGATCTACAAAACTTTTAGAAAACACTAAAATGCCAATTGAACTATAAGACTTTTGTTCCCATTTATTTGATTCTATTTCAAAACACAATCTCTCTCTCTCTCTCTCTCTCTCTCTCTCTCTCTCTCTCTCTCTATATATATATATAAATTGATAAAAGAAACACGTGGGAGTATATTATTAGATGTGGATAGTTAAATAAGGTTAGAGTAGCATTTGTTATAGTTAGCAAAAAAGTTTACTTTGTTGAAACATCAAACATACAATAAAGAAGTATGTGAGAGTATAAATGTGTGTATGTGTGTGTATATATATATATATATACATTTGACGCAGTATAAATGTATAATATTAGATGAGGGAAGTTAACTAGTATTTATTCTAGTGAAATTTTTTAATTGATTAAATGATCTGCGTGTTTAAACATAAACATAAAGAAACACGCGGAGGGACAGGAACCAATAATCAATAAGCAATGTATTCAAGTATTCCTTTTTTTTTTTTTTGCTGAAATGTATTCAAGTATTCATGACAGCTACGTGTGTGTAATGGTATAACAAGTGAAAATTCTTAAGGGATTGGTCTCCATGAGATCATGAGTTTAAAACTCTTAATTGATATCTTGGACTCAGCCCAAGTCATTTTTTCATAAAATTAATTTGTGTGTTGTGTGTGTGAATCTGTGATGTGTAGATTATACATATTTGGGAGAATGAATTGTCTCTCGAAGAATTCTAGACACCTGCACGCGTAAAAAAAATTGAAATTATTTAGTGTACTCAATATATATATTACATTTTTCTTTCATATAATAATGAAGGGAAATGCTAACGGATGCTCTTAGGGCAATGGTTAACAATTCATTTAGAGAAAGTTTATATGGGGAAAAAAAAATTAATGTTTTGACAACTTTTTTCATTTTCCATAAAAGTAGTGCTACAACTTTCTTAAAATGGATTGTTAACCATTACCACTTTTTTTTTTTTTTAAAAATACAAGATAGAATTTTTGCTCTAGCATAATCTAAGGGTTCGTTTGGTTTGAGGGGTGGAAAAGTGAGATGATAGAAAATTGTGAGATGATGGAAAAGTGGGAGGATAGAAAAGATTTTAATTTCTCTCATTTTTGTTTGGTTGGGAGTGGAAAAACAAAAAGATGGAAAAAATAAGTTTATATAAATTTACTCATATATCATTGTTAAAAAATAATAGCCAATTAAAACAAAAAAGTGACAAACAACCAAAAAAAAATCACCCAAATTATTAAAAAATAAAAATCATGTCAAAAGAAAAAAAAAAATCATGTCTGGTTAAAACAAAGAAAAATAAAAAAAGAAGAGGAAGAAGAAGACAACGCCTAGGAAATCCAAAAAATAAAAATAAAAATAAAAATAAAGAAGAAGAAGAAGAAGCCAATGTCCAGCCTAGGAAATGAAAAGAAAAATGAAAAAAATTCCATGTGCAAAAGTATGCGGACAAATTTCCATGTGCAAAAGAACGGTTAACATTTTTGCCTATTAAGTAACCTCATTTTCTTTTTTTAGTTTTCTCTTTAATTTAGGAAAAAAACTTTTTAGTAGGATAGGGGAGAAAACACATGAGTCCCACTATATATTTTCCTTCCTCCCCACCTAACCAAATACACTCCAAAAAGTTTTCCATTCACCATATTTCACTTCTAAACAAACACACCCTAAGTGTATACGTGGGTGAAATTCTTTCCTAAAGACTTGAACTCTGACCCTTACCCCCCACACCTTACATCCCACAAATATTTATACTTGTGGAGTGACCATCGCATCAAGGATGTGCGGTAGTGATTGTTAACCATTTCCTAAGAGAACTCATTAGCATGACCCAATAAAATCACATTTATAAGGCTCATATAATAAAGACTACTCGAAATTATTCATTGGTGTATGAAATAATTTCTGCTTATACATTACTATGGTAAAGGGTTAAAACTTGAGAAAACTTAAATCCGGATAAGGGAAAATAAGTATGAAGCTTGGGATTGAAGAAGAAATGGCCAAGTTGGATATATTGTCTACGAAAACAAACCCACACGTGAAGGTTTAATTTTTTTTTTTTTTGCTGAGTGTGAAGGTTTAATTAAGACTAGAATTAAATGAAATGAAAAATATATATGAAATCAAAACAAAGTAAAAGATGCCCTTTGGGTATCTATGTTCACACTACTGTGTTCTAGTAGATGCTCCTTCTGATCCATTTCACACATAAAAGTCAAATCAGATTAGCAATTAATTAATTTTTTTATAGGGATTAGCATTACATTTCTTCTTTGAAGGTGAAAGGTAGACGGTGCTATTTGGTCATCCAACACGCTGTTAGATAGCCACGTCATAGCTGTCTTCATATAATCCTACGTGTGCACATCTTCTTTTACACAGGTAGTAATAGTTTCTTGGAACCTAGATATATAGATAAAACTTCAATGAAACTCAAACACCTATATATATACCAAACCTATCTATCTTTCAATCTCTTCACACAACAAAGAAATTTACAAATTGGTTTTCATCACCAAAAGAAAGAAAGAAAGAAAGAAAATTTACAAAGTTGTGAAAAACCCAAAATGGGAAACTGCTTGAGACGTGAATCTAGTTCAATGGTATGGGCTGGTGATGATTGGGGTTCTCTCAATTCTTCAAAGAACCACCATGATGCAATGTTTGCTGAAGCTGATCATGACCATAAAGGCAACAACGTGGAAAGGCATAGGCTTCTTGGTAACATGTCTTCCTCTTCTGCAAGTGCTGGTAATAATCATGCAAGAGAGGTGAAGATCAAGATTACAAAGAAGGAGCTGGAAGAGTTGGTAAACATGCAAGGCTTGTCTATGGAACAAGTTCTTGCTCGTTTAGCAGAAGCTGCTGATGATAGTAAATATGAGTTGGAACGTCAAAGGTCATGGAAGCCAGCCCTGCAAAGCATTCCTGAGGTTAATTAATAGCCAATTAAGCTCATCACTGTGCATATATGTCATTTTATGTAGAGGTTAGAATATCAATGTATTCAGTGGGTAAGAGTAAGAGGCATTTATTATTTTCATTTTTATTTTTGAGAAGCTTGAGGCATGTAAATAGTTAAGTCTGTTGTATCTAAATTTCATTGTATGTTGAGATTTTAGGGATTCAATTCCTTAATTTACATTTAATTGGATTTGTATAAAACCAGTTTTTCACAATATGATGCATCTGAGAAAAAAAAAAATTAGAATTTTCTTTTTCATTCGCTAATAATTAATTTCGAAAATCATAGGCACACTGAAATTCAAAACTCAAAAGCATACAAATTTGTGTTTGATTTTTTTTTGCTGAGAATTTGTGTTTGATTCAGATTCCCAACGCGTCTATATAATTATTTTGACTTTCTCAATGACAACACAAGACATAGAAAATCTATAGGCATTAAAAAAGAAAAGAAAAGCAGAGAATCTACTTAAAGTGATTAAGTAAGATCTTCCTTTCTTGTCTATATTATATCTTATTAAATCAGACATGGGGCAGAAAAGAAGAGTCCGGAAGCTATAGTTCAATGGGTTAATCGTTACTTGTTGGAATATTCAGCTGCAACAGAGTCGGTACCAGCTGTGAGGGAAGAAGTGAGTGTCACGTGGAATCCTCCTCCACCTTCCATATTAAAAGTTAACGTGGACGGTGCCACTACAAAGAATCTAAATTTTGTTGGTGTGGGGGCTGTTGTCAGAGATGAGCAGGGTCGTGTGGTAGCAGCTATGAGTCGAAAAATTCCAACACCCTTGGGTCCCTTAGAAGTGGAGGCAAAAGCTTTTGAAGCTGGTCTTCAGTTGGCTAAGGACATGGGTTATCAAAATATTATTCTGGAAGGTGACTCACTGATCATTGTCCGTGCATTATGTGGTATTTCTTCGTCTCCCTCTACAATTGATTCAATGATTGTAGGGATGCAACTCTTTTGTTCAGATTTTTGCACCGTTTATGTCTCTCATGTTAAGAGGCAGGAGAACAAACTTGCCCATGTTTTAGCTAAATATGCTCTTAGCATAAATGATTCTGTTGTATGGATTGAGGAGACTCCTTGTTGTATTCAACAAGTCCTCAACCAAGATTTTGTATCTATTTCTCCTATTTGAATAAAACTTGACAGTTTCACATCACAAAAAAAAAAAGAAAAAAGAATAAGAGGACAAATTAACTTTCATAAAGAAGAACAAGGGAATTTTTTGGTTTTTAATTTAACACAGTTCATGCGTACTTTACTCATATCTTTAATTCAAATTCAGTGTAGTAGACAAATATTCTCACAAATACTTCAGGCTACCAGGTACCACCTTAAAATAATGCTCATCATATAACTGTAAAAACTACTAAAATAATACAGTAATAATAATAATAAACCCAAATGAAAGGAAAATTAATGATACATGGAATATATCATCTTTTTTTTTTTTTTTTAAGTGTCACGTGGAATCCTCCTCCACCTTCCATATTAAAAGTTAACGTGGACGGTGCCACTACAAAGAATCTGAATTTTGTTGGTGTGGGGGCTGTTGTCAGAGATGAGCAGGGTCGTGTGGTAGCAGCTATGAGTCGAAAAATTCCAGCGCCCTTGGGTCCCTTAGAAGTGGAGGTAAAAGCTTTTGAAGCTGGTCTTCAGTTGGCTAAGGACATGGGTTATCAAAATATTATTCTGGAAGGTGACTCACTGATCATTGTCCGTGCATTATGTGGTATTTCCTTGTCTTCCTCTACAATTGATTCAATGATTGTAGGGATGCAACTCTTTTGTTCAGATTTTTGCACCGTTTATGTCTCTCATGTTAAGAGGCAGGAAAACAAACCTGCCCATGTTTTAGCTAAATATGCTCTTAGCATAAATGATTCTGTTGTATGGATTGAGGAGACTCCTTGTTGTATTCAACAAGTCCTCAACCAAGATTTTGTATCTGTTTCTGCTATTTGAATAAAACTTGACAGTTTCACATCAAAAAAAAAATAATAATAATAATAATAATTGAATCTATCTCTTGACTTAGAAAATTTTGGGTAAAACAATTTATCATTTAAAATTATTGAGATAATTTGCTTTAAATGAAACTCTATTACTAAAACTAGTATGTAACTCGTGCTTACGCATGACAATAATGAATTGTAGTGGTGTTATTGATGTTAGTTTGAGTTATTAAACATATAGGACATAGTTTGACCAGAACATTTGGAGGTACGAAAATAGTTTTTTCTTGCAATTTTCATTTACGCCAAGTTTATCATTACATTGCTATTACATATATAATTTTGAAAATCAATATTGGATACTGCATATACAATATCAATTCATAATTATTGTCTGTGAAATTCTACTAAATATAACACAAAATAAAATAATAAATTGATCAAATAGTATCTCCTAAATTGAATAGGAATAGGTGCATGTGATTGTTTAGCTGAATTAAAGTTTTTTACGTTCAATATTTTTGCATACAAAATATCTTAATAGTAACAGTATAAAAGATATGCTCATTAGAGAAGAAAAATAAAAGCAATAATCTAGAAAATTTAATTTGTATGGAAAGCTAACAAAAGAAAAATCTAATTTTGATTTTAATTGAATTTTCTATAAACTTTGATTTTAACAAAGAAATATATATATATATATGTATGTATTACGTAATTAGTAATAGACCATACATAGTCAAGGTATATTACATAAATGACTTATAAACTTGAATTGTTTTTAGTTATATAAAAAAAGGCTCATAAATATAAAATCATTCAAAAATTATGTTTTTTTTT
The DNA here is from genome assembly GCF_002906115.3 of Quercus suber. Taxonomy (NCBI): domain Eukaryota; kingdom Viridiplantae; phylum Streptophyta; class Magnoliopsida; order Fagales; family Fagaceae; genus Quercus; species Quercus suber. The sequence goes on along the minus strand of NW_027069901.1, from coordinate 128,817 downwards.
TTTTAATATTAGACTCGTTTTTTACACTAAATTAACTCATTTGGCACAATGATTAAAAAAAAAACATAGATTAAATGGGACATGTAGTGTAAAATTAAACTCTAATTGAAATCCAATTTTTACACTGAATTAATTCACTTGGTACAAAAATTTAAAAACTTAAATTAGACGAGACACATGACGCAAAATTAGAATTTAATTGAATTCCAATTTTAAATCTAATTGGATTTTCTCTCAATTTTACATATTAAAATATATAAATACTATTCCAATTATTATCTAAACTTTTAAGAAATTATACATAATTTTATTTATTTTTTTAAAAATAATTATTTTAATAATTTTCAAACTTTTTTTTTGTTCTAATAAGAATTTGGTGTTATTATACGTTGATCTCTCATGAAAGACAGGTCATACGGTGGGTTTTCTTTCTCTCATCTATTGCTCTATGAACTATTTAAATGATATTGGTAGAATATTTTTTATTTACATTAGTTATATATTAATTGAACTAGGTATTATATATACAATCATATTAATACTAGTGAAGACATATAAATGTGATAAATAGAGTTGTAAACAACTCAAGCTTAGTCGAAAATTATAAGTTTATGATTGTTAATTTAATTGTATTTCAAACACATATATGGCTCAAGCTCATTACAAAAATAGATTACATGATTAAATTTTGTTCATTTTCTAGTTGAATACGCTTAATATTGTTCATGAACTAATTACTTAATTTTTTCCCCATAGGATAAAGTCTAAATGACTTATTATATTGAATTGTGTAAAATAATGTCAAATGGCTGCCTTTTATATGGGCATGGTATATGTGTTGTACAAGTAATAGGAGTGTAGGACAAGTAGTATAGTAGACCCGAGCCCATTAGGATTGTGTTTGAACAGCTCCTCTTAAACTCATATTGGGTGAATTGAGACAAAATTGAATTTAGAAGCCAATGCATGAAAGAATCCTTGTGGGGGAGACTTAGTAAAGATATTAACCAATTGGTTTTGGGAGGGAAAAAAACTACAATTTTAGGGTACCTTGGAGCAAATGATGACCAAAAAAGTGACAATCAATCTCAATAAGTTTGGTATGCTCACGAAAGACGTCATTGTGGGCAATATGAATGCATATTGATACTCACAATGGGTGTAGTGGAGCAGCTATCTCCAAGATCCTGTAGTGGCCAATGTAGCCACAAAAGCTCGATTGTGGTGTCTGTAAGCGCGCTATTTTTGCCTCAGTATTGGATCAAGCAACAATAGTTTGTTTTTGGCTTTGCCAAGAGATGAGAGAGTTGCCAAGAGAAGAAAGTAATACCATGTAGTAGACTGATGGTTTGTGGGGTCGCATGTCTAGTTTGCATCAAAGTAGGCTTGGAGAGTCAAGAATGACCGTGAAGAAAAGTGAAGTCCATTAAACATGGTGCCTTTCAAAATATCAAAGAATTATGAGGATAGCCGTTGAGTGGGAGGAGCGTGGTGCACCCATAAATTGATTGGCAATGTACAAGGGAATGGCTTTTATATAGGTATGGCATGTGAACAGTTTTAGACCCCTTAAACCAACCAGATTAACCTAGTTAATTAGCCAAGTGATTAACTTAGTCAATTTATGCAATTCTAGGTTATCACAAACATACAATCATATCAAGAATATAAATCAACGGAAAAGTAAATAACACAATGATATGATGACCCAGGAAACCACACGGTAAAAACCTGTGGAGGATTTGACCTAGCTATCCTCAAGGTAAACCTGAATCCACTATGTGAAAGAATCGAAGTTCATACAAAAGGACTTACAAGCTCCTCGCTTGACTTCCTAATGCGACCCACCAGTAGAACTTACTGACACGACCACGTGCAAACTCCAAATCCACGAACTCCTTCTTTCTTGGATTCTTCACAAGATACAAGCACCCACACTTGTTGTTCTTTAAGTTCCAATGGCAGCAACTGAGTTGATCATCAAGATGTTGAAGTAATCTTTACCTTGAAAACCCTAAGTTTATGTGAAGGAAATCTCCTCAATGATCTCACAAGAGATTCACACAAACCGCAAAGTATGAGCAACAATAATTGCACACCAAAACGTGGCTAGAGTTTTCTTTATATACTAGGAGAATTAGATCTAAAACCTTAATCCTTAATGGGCTTGGGCTTGGGCTGAATTGGAAATTTTGCAGAAAAAACATTATGCTTGAGATTCGATCGATCGAGTCTAAGCTTCGATCAATCGAGCCAGGCCGAAAGTCACTAATACTTTTGCTGCCACTCTATTCCAACTTTACATAAAACGCCCACACTTTGAGCAAGTCTAAACAAGACTAACAACCTGTTTTGATCATGGTTTACCAACAATACACATTAGAGTTCTAAATACATCAAATCCTAAGTCTTTAGAACCTAACAAACTTCCCATTTGGCAATCCGTGATAAAACACAAATTAAAAGCTCAAAGTTTACAAGTAAAAGCCCTTTACAAAAATAATTCTCATAAACACAAATTCAATCCTAACTACTATCCATCAATTGCAAGTGTAGACAGTAGCTTAATTGAATCAACCTGTATATTCCTGAAATACTTAACAAACGCATAAACGCATGAGTTAGAAAACAGTAAATCAATAGATATGACATTCTTGTATGTTCCACACAACACATAATAAAGACATATATCAATGAATAACTCATAAATATAAATCAATGAGTAGTGAACAAGAAACAGAAATAAAAACATAAGTAAACTAACTCTCCCCCTAAGTTAGATATAACAAAAAGTTTTTATTTATATTCTCCCCTTTCAAAAATAATTTCAACTCCCCCTAAACAAGACAAACATGATTCCCATAGGTCAATAATTTCTCCTACTTTTTGTCATGTATTGACGAAGACAACTCATACAAAGAGTAAACAGTCACCATACGCAGTAAAGGATAAGAGAAAATAGAGAATCAAGGGAACACAAAACAATACAACTATATAGAAAATAGAGACAACTCTCCTTAGGAACAACAAAGGTTAAAAACAAGCTTCTCCTCCTATAAAAATAGGAAACACAAAACAAGTGTTGGGAAAAACAGTTTTGGGGGAAAATAAGGGGGGGGGAGGGAATAAATAAAAAGACACAAACCAAGTTTAAAAAAAAACTAAGTTGAGGATACACATGAAGTAAAAATATTCTCTCTTTCAATAAAATGCAAACATGACACTATGTGACCCACAAATAGTTGCATGAGTAGAGAAAATATTTGCACATTGATTATCCATCATATCTCTTAAGAAAAATATTTTCTATAGTTCACACATAAAAAAGGCATATACTAGAAAGTACATAGCTCAAAAATTAATCAATCAATTTTTTGATCAAGTTGAGTACCCGATGTAGCAAAGTGTATGCATGTTATGTGTGAAAACAATAAGAGATATGATTACAAAACTACAACATGGATACAAAAGCAATGCAATGCATGTGAATCTTAAACATAAATGATGCGTGAAAAAATATGTCATGATACATGCTCTAATGCGGTGAAACTAAGTTCAATATAAGTTTAAATTCACAAAACTGGCTTGAGCATAGAGTTTCTAACAAAAACCCTAAAAAAAATTTGAAAACCACTTGAATGTTTTGAAATAAATTAACAAATTGACCATTACACATGAGAGAGAACAAATAAGAATGATCAATTACATCAAAACAACAACCCAATTTCATCAATTTTAACCCAATTGAACAAAATCCCCAATTCGGGTACATTCAAGCTCTAGAATATCCAATTTCTCAAACTTGAAACACATTTTGCATTAAGATCAAGGAACTTTAATCTTGGATGGCCACAACAAGATCACACACAATAAAATGTACCAAGTTTAGCAAAGAGTAACTTGTGTAGTGTGTGCAACTAGTAAAAACTTGAGATACATGTAAGGTGATATGTGAATAGTAATCAATCACAAAGTCTACAAAATTCATCACATACAATTTAGAAGAGACTATCACCTAAAGAGTTACATCATATAACTCCCACATCTCCTGGAACATAATCTTGCAATCATGTAAGTTTCTTGAATTTTGTCTCATAATATACACACCAATTTTAATTATGTGACTTGGCATCAAGTCTGATAGTACACACCAATTTGAAGCATTAAGCAATTAAATTGAGGCTACACCTTATGTTCTTTTTGTGCATGTGCTACACTTTCTCGAGCACAGAATCTTACGATATGCACTAAGGTATTCACGATTGGCTAGTGAACAGTGGTGAGATGGTTATTTATGCATTTCTGAAAATGATCAAGTTTGACAGTCAAATAACATGTGACTTCAAGATTAAGACAATGTGATAAACACCATAAACATCTTTCCCACACAATATGCACTACAAAGTTTCAACTAGTGAAGTGCAATAAATAAGCTCATTCAAGCTAAACAAGGTACATCAACATGTTATGTAAAGATAAGATGGCCAATCCTTGATTATAAATCCAAGATGTGAAATATAAAACACAAAAATCTTTTTGGTTTTAAAAAAAATTTATGACCAAGAACAAAAAGCACACATTGTGTTAAATGAGCAATGCAAAACTATGCATGACAGTGCTTTATTAAGCTATAGAGGGTACACAAACAAGAAATATAAATTTCTTAATTAACCCTTGAGTACATGTACAAACTAGTACATACTCACACAAAATCAGAAAAGCTTAGCACTTATATAACACATACTATTCAAGTTTCTCCACAATGTCAAGTATGTTCTAAATCAAGAGAGAGATATTATAACTCATGTAATCCTCAAGAAAAAAAAAGACCCAAATAAAATATTTTTGTCTTTTTGAAAATTTTTCAAAAACAACCAAAACCAAAAAACAAAACATGTCCACAAACAATTGAAAGAATTAAATCAGGGACAAGTCAACAACACTCACCTTAGAGAATCTTTTCTCACCCATCTAGCACGAGTCTTCGGCTTTGTAGGTGAAAATCCATGTGAAGCAGAGTGAATTTGAGAGATTACACCAATCTTCTGAGAAAGACTGAAATTCTGCAAATTCCTTTCACAAGCCAACAAGCTCAAATTTTTCAAAAGAATATGAAACAATTTATATGGACTTATGGCAAGAGACATATCATCACATATCCTAGATTGACATACAGAATGCTAAAATTTCAATTTATGATAATTAGGACGAATGTAACCACGGACACCACAAAAGTGGCAGACAAGAACAAATTTAGGAACATTAGTATTCCTAATAGCAAGTCTAGTCTCAGATTTTGGTTTTTACCTCAACAAAGAACAAATTTGGTCTAATATGACCAACAACACCACAAAGGTGACAAGTAGGCACAAAAACAGATTTCTTTTGCACACTAGCAGCAGGTTTAGACATAGGTGTAGAAACTTCAGCGTCTACATTAGAACTTTTATCTTTGTCTAACCTAGCAAAATGAGCATTTTCTTTATTATTCCTCTTGAAATGAGCGATATAAACTTTCTCAGTTTTAGGCTTAAGAGAAGCAAAAACACTTTTGTTATCAACAGCAGGCTTGGCACTAGTCAAATTTTCAATTTTAGCTTTAGATTCAACTAACTCTTGTTTCGTGCTTTTCATCTTCTCATCTTGAGAGGAAATTTGATTTCTAAAAAATTCATTCTTTTTATTAGATTCATCTAATCTAACAAGCAATTCCTTTTTTTCAAGATTAGCCAATTTTAACTCTTCTTTAAATTTCTTAGAAATTTTCAAAGATTTAGATAATTCCTTAAAAAGAGTTTCATAGACATCAATAAAATCAACAGAAACAACAGTGTTCTTTTTATTTAAATCATCACAAACATGAGCAGAAAGACACTTTAAATTATCCATAATAACAAGGGTTAAGGATCAGCTCTTAGATCAAAGGATCTACAGACAGAAGAGCTACCTGCTCTGATACCACTTGAACGGTTTTAGACCCCTTAAACCAACCAGATTAATCTAATTAATTAGCCAAGTGATTAACTTAGTCAATTTATGCAATTCTAAGTTATCACAAACGTACAATCATATCAAGAATATAAAGCAGCGGAAAAGTAAATAACACAATGATATGATGATCCAAGAAACCACACGGTAAAAACTTGGGGAGGATTTAACCTAGCTATCCTCAAGGTAAACCTAAATCCACTATCTGAAAGAATCGAAGTTTATACAAAAGAACTTACAAGCTCCTCGCTTGACTTCCTAATGCTACGCACCGGTAGAACTTACTGACACGACCACGTGCAAGCTCCGAATCCACGGACTCCTTCTTTCTTGGATTCTCCACAAGATACAAGCACCCATGCTTGTTGTTCTTTAAGCTCCAATGACAGCAACTGAGTTGATCATTAAGATGTTGAAGCAATCTCTACCTTGAAAACCCTAAGTTTATGTGAAGGAAAGCTCCTCAATGATCTCACAAGAGATTCACACAAACCGCAAAGTATAAGCAACAATAACTGCACACCAAAACGTGGCTATGGTTTTCTTTATATATTAGGAGAATTAGATCTGAAATCTTAATCCTTAATGGGCTTGGGCTGAATTGAAAATTCTGCAGAAAAAACATTATGCCCGAGATTTGATCGATCGAGTCTAAGCTTCGATCGATCGAGCCAGGCCAAAAGTCACTAATACTTCTGCAGCCACTCGATTCCAACTTTACATGAAACGCCCACACTTTGAGCAAGTCTAAACAAGACTAACAACCTGTTTTGATCATGGTTTGCCAACAATACACATTAGAGTTCTAAATAGATCAAATCCTAAGTCTTTAAAACCTAACAGCATGTGTGTTGTACCAATATTACGAGTGTAGTGTAGTGGACCTGAGCCTTGTTGTATATATAGGTATATACATGTATAGGTTGTAATAATGATGTTTGAGTTTGGAGAACATTGTTTCATAAAGTTGTTAAAGTGAAAATTCAAGTTCTAGAATTTTCTAAGTGAAAATTCAAAATTCATCATTTTCAATCAGTCGAAGTTTTGGCTTGATCGATCAAAACGGTAAGAAAATAATCCTGGAGCCTTTGGATGAATTGATCACTATTTGATTCCTGTTCGATTGATCGAAAAAAGCACTCAATCGATTGAAAGTTGTAAAAGAGGATTTTCTGCAGAATTTTTTGGTAACTATTCTGAATGTTTGAAGAGGTATCAAGCTTTGTGAACGGTTTTATGAAACATTTTGACTCTTCATACGTGCCTTTTGATGAAATAGAACCCTATAGTATAAATAGAGGCTTATGTCCACTTGAAAAATAACACAAGAAATCCTGTGGTCATTCTTTAAAATTGCTATCTGTAGAACTCAACATCTTAGTTGTATCTTAAGGACAAATTTGCGATAACCCTTTAACGACAATAGTGTGGGGGTAAATATTGTCTAAGGAAAATGATATTGTGCCTTTAAGTTATCTACTTTCTATTTGTCTTTTGTGTTAATTTGTTCTTCGATTATTACTTTTTGTAATATCCCCAACAAGCCAATTTTCTAATACCATATATAGTTGACATTACAACTAAATTTTTTTACTCCTAAGAAATTTATGCCAATAAATAATAACTAAATTAAAGAAATTATATTATTTGAGTTAATTCGATCATATGGTTTTCATTTATGAAATTATAAAAATTAGATTCATCAACTTTCTATTGTTAAGAATTATATAGAATTTTTACTACTGTGGCAGGCAAAAATAAGACAGGACAACAACATGTCAAAACTTGATACTTTTGCTCACACAATTAATTTGAAGAGATGGGATGCTTAATCAAACTTGAATACCCTTAATTAGATGGAAAGAACTAACTGGAGTAGATAGAATTATCTTTAAGTGTAGCTATGTGAGTATGGATGAGAAATAGCCTCAAAGGGCCTATATTAAGTTCCTCGAGTTTAGTCCAAGGTTGTGATTACAATTGGTTTGAAGGTACAAAAAGTGAATCCCTCTCCTTTATGGCCTTCTTTGCCTTATATAATTAACTAAGGTGTATCTGAGCCCTATATCCGAAGGGCCAGGGTTCAATTCCCTTGATACTTGTCCCAGCAGGGCCTTATTAGAAGGCTTCCACAATAGGCTATGCATTGTGTTGACACTATTCAGGGCTCATTTCCTCATTAATGCGGCCAGCTAAGTGGATGCAGAGTATTGAATGCGGAGGTTATAGATACTTTATCTATCTTCTTTCCTTCCTAGCTTGATGACAAATCTTCCTTCTCATCCTCAATTTGTTCCCGATGGCCCTTAGCATTAGTTTGTAGCCGCCTGAGGGCATGTTGGTATCCTCGAGGTCCTCGGGTGTTATAGTCTTGTTATATCTGCAGAGGATTGCTTATATTTTCTTGAGAATTTATTGTCAGTGCTTTCTGAGGTCCATACTCCTGACATTGTCCTTGGCCCATCTGTCAAAATTCTTAGATTCTTGTCCTCCCACAATAGCCCCCCAAAACCTCATTTCCCGTTCTTTTTAAGGAAGGGCAGTTTTTGTAATTGAGGGGAGGCATTCTGGCATGCTCCTGATGCATTCCCACATAAGGGTGTCTTTTTGACTGACTGAGACACGCTCTTGACAATTTGGAATCCATGACGCAGCAATAAATGCTGTGGATGGCTCTCTGCTCCCCATGTTCTATAGTGAGATCACAATCCAACGGTCCCTATTTTTCACATTAAAGGTGTGTGAAAATTTTTGCTCCTTTCTTGACCTATATAAAAGGAGGGGATGGGGTGAATTTCCCCCCATTTTTACCTTCAAAAGAAAAAGCTAGTCCCCCATCCAAATAACTCATTTGAGGAGCCCCTCTTCTCTTATTTCTTTGTAAGTGTCTCGTGATTCTTCTTTTTATTAGAATCAAGATCTCTTCTCTCTCTTTCTTTTCTTAAAAATGGGTAGGTTTTTAAGCTTAGTTGATAAACCCGACCACAAGAAAGAGTTTAAGAAATGGTGTAGGATTCCTAGTATGGTAAACATAGAAAACTACCAATTAGGAGAATGGCATGAGAGAAGACCTTCCGAGGCAATAGTAATTCCTATGATAGCATTTATAGAGGGGGAATGAGGATTCCCATGGGTAGGGTAACTAGGGAATTTTTATGTCTTTTTAGGCTCTATCCCATTTAGTGTGCCCCCAATATATTAGAATATTAGGTAGTGTAGATGCGATAAATGAAAAGTTGGGTGTGAATCTCACCCATCATCATGTAAATTGGGTATATAGTTGTCAGAAGAATAATGAAGTGGGATGCTACCTAAAAACTAGGGTCTCTGCCGTTAGGTTAATTTCCTACCTCTTTGATATGAATAAGGGCATGGATAAGGACTTTTTCATTGTTTTAAGGGAGTGGCGTGATGGACTACACTGCCTGACCAAGGATGGTGTACTAGGTGGGGTGGCTTAGGAATACCCTAAAGATTTTAAACTTTTAGCTGCTAGGAGTCGATATATGTTTTTGTTTTTTGTTTTTTGTTGTTGTTGTTGTTGTTGTTGTTTTTTTTTTTTTTTTTTTTTTTTTTTTTTTTTTTTTAAGATAAAAGGCCACCGCTAAGAGACAAAGTTTGGTGAATTTTGACGAGCTCAACCAAATCCTAAGATTCGAGATATTTCTTCATTGCAACGGCCAACTTTGAGCTATGCATGTCATCCTTGGTTTCGAGCCCATCTTCACCCATTTTTAGATCTTGAAGCATGTAATTAAGGCTAAAGATCCTCATCTCATAAGGGTTGATGTGGTCATTGAAGGGTTCATCCGTAAAGCCCTTCCTGCTGGAACTCAATACGTGGAGCTTCTTGCACACCAAGTAGCCCAACTCATTGCTGGAACTCATTGCTAAGGCCGCCTACTCTTGCCCCTCCTCCTTCCCCCAAAATCACCTTGCTGATAAAAAGAGGAAAGAGGGATAAGAAATCTGGAAAGGGGATTGCTAAAGAGGGCGAGATCTAGGGGGAACCCCCCCCCCCCCACAAAGCAAACTACGGGTTCAAAGGCGACTTGATTTTAGCAGAGGAAGGGTGGAGAAGTATCTGAGGTTGCCCCTAAACGTCGGCCCCGAGTTCCTAATTGGAATCCACCCTTAGTCTTGGATAAAGCTCCCCTTACCTCGAATTACTCCATCCGAGACTTTGACAATGGAAGGGTAGGATATGTTGCCAACTCCACGGAGCAAGCGCTCCTATTGCCTCGAAATATGGCCGAGCTCCGAAATCTAAAGAGGCACGAGATGTTTTTGTCCCTAAAGAGGGACTTAGCCCTAGTATGTTTGTATCCTACTTTTTATTTTTATTCCTTATAAGCTTAATTACCGATTCCTTCCTTCTTCTTTAAAACACTAGGCAACTCAAACGGCTCATGTTGCCAAGGAATGGGTGGACCAAACCCTCTATGAAAAGAAAGAGGAGTCCAAGCACTATGTTGCCTAGAAGGCTCAAGCTCAATCTGACAAGAAGTTAAAGGAGACTCTCCTCAAATTGACCAAGTGTGACAAGGCTTGGAAAAGTGCTGAGGCCTCAATAGAGAATTCTGAGAGGCAAGCTCGAGAGCAGCTTCATCATTTGAAGGAGGTTGAAGATCAGCTCGCGCACGCCCCGATAAAAATTGGGGAGTTGATCAAGGAGTTGGGGCAAAAGGCTGAGGAGATTGCCAAAGTCGAGCAAGTAGCCTACAACTTAGGGCAGAAAGAAACTGAGGCCCATCTTAAGTCTCAAATCATGACTGTGTGCCGAGGTTTCTACCTTAGGACTTGGATAGAGGCTTTGAATGTTGCTAGGGTGGATCAAGCCTTGGAGTTAAGGATCCAGAGAAAGTGTTCTATCCCCCAACTATCAGAGTCAAGGCAGCTGCCCCTGTTCAAAGTAATACTGCTCCTTTAGCCTAATCTACTTATGTTAAGGCTTTTGACCTTGCTCCGGGTGACAATGCCCCAACATCTCCCCCAACATCTATTGAAAAGGAGGTCCCAACCTCGGACAAGGCTCCTTCCTTAGTACTATAACCTTCCACTGAGGACTAAACCTTCAAAGAGTTTGAGAAAGAAATGGTGCTAGAAGAATAGAGGAAAGGGTTGCAAAAGTAGGGGTTAGGTTTGAATTTATTTTATTTTATTTTTGAAAGTGGCTAGTTGTACTCCCTTGGGACTTATTTACATGGAATTTTTTGTTGATATTTTGTCCCTTTTTTTTATTTTTTTATTTTATACTTTCGTGTATGTTTATCTATTAATGAAAAATATTTATTTTTCTATTCAGTGTATGTGTACTTTCATTAATTTTTGCTACTTTCAGTTAATTTGATTTGCATTACTTTACTCTAAGTACATACCAATTACTTTCTCTTAGCATTGTTATTTGGCTTTGTTTAATGACCCAATGAATCTAGTATAGAGAAGGTCCTATCTTTGGTTAACAAAATTTAGGCATTAATTCCCTCAAGGCAAGTGATCCGAGGAGTCGAACCTTACCAAGATTCTGTTTAATTCTTAGAGAAATTAGGAATTAATTTATCCAAGGCAAGTGATCCAAGGAATCAAACTTGGCCGAGATTTTGTTTAACCCTTAGGAGAATTTAGGCATTAATTTACCCGAGGCAGGTGATTTAAGGAATCGAACTTGGCCGAGGTTCTGTTTAACTCATAGGAGAATTTAAGCATTAATTTACCCAAGGTAGGTGATCTGAGATATCAAACCTGGCTGAAGTTCTAATTAACCCTTGGGAGAATATAGGCATTAATTTACCCAAGGCAGGTGATCTGAGGAATTGAATGTGGTTGAGATTCGGTTAAACCCTTAGGAGAATCTAGGCATTAATTTACCTAAGGCAGGTGATAATTGAACCTGGCTGAGGTTTTGTATAACCTTTAGGAGAATGTAGAAATTAATTTACCCAAGGCATTAATTCTTAGAGAAAATTTAGGCATTAATTCCCTCAAGGCAAGTGATCCGAGGAGTTGAACCTTACCAAGATTCTGTTTAATTCTTAGAGAAATTAGGAATTAATTTATCCAAGGCAAGTGATCCAAGGAATCAAACTTGGCCGAGATTTTGTTTAACCCTTAGGAGAATTTAGGCATTAATTTACCTGAGGCAGGTGATTTGAGGAATCGAACCTGGCTGAGGTTCTGTTTGACTCATAGGAGAATTTAAGCATTAATTTACCCAAGGTAGTTGATCTGAGATATCAAACCTGGCTGAAGTTCTAATTAACCCTTGGGAGAATCTAGGCATTAATTTACCCAAGGCAGGTGATCTGAGGAATCGAATGTGGTTGAGATTCGGTTAAACCCTTAGGAGAATCTAGGCATTAATTTACCTAAGGCAGGTGATAATCGAACCTGGCTGAGGTTTTGTATAACCTTTAGGAGAATGTAGAAATTAATTTACTCAAGATAGGTGATTTGAGGAGTCAAAACTAGTCGTGGTTTTGTCTAACCCTTAGGAGAATCTAGACATTAATTTTCCCAAGGTAGGTGATCAAAGGAATCTAACCTGGCCAAAGTTCTGTTTAACTTATATGAGAATTTATGCATTAATTTACCTAAGGCAGGTGATCCGAGGAATCGAACCTGGCCAATGTTCTGTTTAACCTTTGGGAGAATTTAGGCATTAATTTACCCAAGGCAGGTGATCCAAGGAATCGAACCTGACTGAGGTTCTGTTTAACCTTGAGGATGTTCACCTTGAACCAATAACTAATATTTTGATCAACACGAAGAATAAAAGAAAAGTTCTATGAATACATCACCATTATACATATAAACGTGATCATATACCAACTCTTGCACTAGTAGTAATATTTTTGTAAATTATTTACACTCCACAATCGAGGGACCAAGATTTCATCTAGATATTCTAAACGATAAGCCCCACTCTAGCTGCCTAGGTCACCCAATAAGGTCCTTCCCAATTAGGCCCGAGTTTTCCCCAAGTAGGATTCTTTATGTTCTCGACCACCCTGCTTAGGATGAGGTCCCCTGGTACAAATGCCCTAACTTTTACTCCCTTCTCATATCTTTGCCTAAGTTTCTACTGGAATTGGGCCAAGCTAATAGTGGCGAACTCCCTTCGCTCTTCGGCCAGATCTAGATTGATGGAGAGAAGTTGCTCGTTGTTGCTACTATCAAATTGGTCAGTCCTCATCATTGGAAAACCTGTTTCTAAAGGGATAACTACCTCGGATCCATACGTCATGAAAAAAAGGGGTTTCTCTAGTAGACCTCCTGGGTGTCATTCGATACGCCTATAACATATGAGGCAACTTGTCTACCCATTTACCCTTAGCTTCCTTCAACCTTTTCTTCAATCCATCCACAATGACCTTATTTGTGGCCTTTTCTTAGTCGTTGCCCTGAGGGTATGCTAGGGTGGAGTATCTATTCTTTATGCCTAAATCACAACAATATCTTTGGAAGGTCTTGCTATTGAATTGAAGCCCATTATCTGAAATGAGAGTGTTTGGGATCCCAAATCTCATAATGATGTTTCGCCATAGAAATCTCTTCACATCTTGATCTCGAATGTTTGCGCGAGACTCGACTTCTACCCACTTAATGAAGTAGTCAGTCACGATAAGAAGTTACCACTGATTTCGTGTAGCCTTAAGGAATGAACCAACAATATCTAGTCTCTATTGTGCAAAGGGTCATGGACTAGTCAAGGGATTGAGCGCTTCGCCTGGTTGAAGGATATTCAGGGCATACCTTTGGCATTGATCACACTTCTTAACAAACTCTTGGGAGGACTTTTGCATGCTCGGCCACCAGTAACCTAGTGTTAGAGCTCTGTGTGATAAGGACCTACCCCCTGTATGACTACCACAAACTCTTTCGTGAAGCTCCTCTAGCAATGTTTCAACTACCTCAGGGTGGACACACAACAAGTACGATCCCAAATACAAGCGTTTTTACAATTTCTGTTCTTCGGAAAGCCAGTACCTCAGTGTTTTTCTGCGAGTTTTCTCTGCCTTAGTTTTGTCCTCAGACAAAGTTCCGTCCTTGAGGAACAAGGCTATCGGATCCATCCAGCTAGGGCCTACTTATGTAAAGGTCACTCCCACTTGTGTTTGTTTGTCATAAACGGGAGTTACAAGGTTTTCCACCAATATGGTCCTCGAAAGTCTCTCTCTAACCAAGGTAGCCAGAGTTGCCAATGAATTAGCATGAGAATTTTTACTTCGAGGAACTTGCTTCAAGGTAAAGGACTTAAAGCTATCTAGCAAATGCTTTACTTGTCTTAAGTACTACTGCATCCTCAGATCCTTTGCTTCAAATCCACCCCGAACTTGCCCAGCTATGAGCCTTGAATCACAATAAACTTTCATGAGTTTCCCCCCGGGCTTTTGGACGACAATTAATCCTACTTAGAAGGCCTTATACATGGCCTCATTGTTTGTGGCCAAGAAGCTAAATCTCAAAGATTTCTCTAGTGTAATTTCTTCTAGGGAGATTATCATGATTCCAACCCCCGAACCCTTTTGGTTAGCTTCCCCATCTACAAACAACTACTAAGTCTATTGGGACGAGATCGTGTTTATCCTCAATCCTTCTTTGGGCATTTCTACCTCCTCGAAACCAGCTTGCTTTAGCTCTTTAGTGAACTCTGCCACCAAGTCCATGAGGACTTGTCCTTTCATCGTCGTACGAGGTAGATATCTTATATCAAATGCTCCCAACATAGTTCCCCACTTGGCCATTCTTCCGGTGAAGTCAAATTTTTGAAGCAGCGCCTACAACAGTAACTGGGTGAGGATGATGACTGTATGAGCTTGGAAGTAGTGCGAAAGCTTTTTTGTGGCATGAATGATGGCCTGGACAGCTTATTCTAGGGGAGGTATCGAACTTCGGCCTTTTGGAGGGATTTGCTGACATAATATACTAGCATATGGATCCCTTCTTCAACTCGTATAAAAACCGGACTTACTTCATGAGGTGTAACAGCTATATAAGCATATAAGACCTCCTATTTTTCTATCTTGGATAAGATTGGAGGATGAGCTAAATATGCCTTCAGATCTTCAAAAGCTTTGTCACATTACCAAGAAAATTCTTTCCATTTAAGTAAGAGCTAGAATAAAGGTCTGCATCAGTTGGCTGACTGTGATATGAATCTATTCAAAGCCACTGTCATCCTAGTCAAACGTTGGACTTCCTTAGGGTTCTGAGGTGGATGTAAATTTTGAATGGCTTTGATCTAGTCGAGATTAACTTCAATTCCTTGATGGCTTTGATATAGTCGGGATTAATTTCCCTGACCTTATTCCGAAGGAACATTTGGAAGTGTTTAAATGAAGCCTTTGCTTCCTTAATACTGCAAAGACTTTATCAAGATCAGTAAAGTGCTCAAAAACTATCTTGCTTTTTACTACCTTATCATTGATGTAGGCCTCTACATTTTTGCCTAATTGGCTTCCAACCATTCTCATCACCATTCTTTGGTATATGGACCAAGCATTTTTCAGGCCAAAAGGCATCACCCGGTAATGGTAGTTCTTTGTTAGGGTAAGGAAGGCTGTTTTCTCTTATTCTAATAGTGCCAGTGGGATCTAATGATATCCTTGAAAAGCGTCTAGGAAGCTTATTCTAGGATGGCCAAACGTTGCATTAACAAGTTGGTCAATCCTCGGAATGAGGAATGGATTTTTGGGGTATGCCTTGTTAAAATCCGTAAAATCAACACATACTCTCCATTCCTAGGCTTCTCTTTAATAACTACCGTATTGGCCAACCATTCTGGGTAAAAAACCTCTTTGATAGCTCCCGTTTGCTTAAGCTTCTGGACTTCCTCCTTCACTGCCTCAACATGTTCCTTGGAAGATCGCCCAAGTTGCTGCTTCCTTGGGATTGCTTTTGGACTCACATTCAAATTATGGCATATGAACTCTGGGTTAACTCCAAGTGTTTCATATGCACTACAAGCTAAAACATCTAAATTGCTCTTTAAAAAATTCACTAACTCCTCCTTCTCGTCATGAAAATATTATCTAGCCCTTCACGTGATATTGAGGAATCCAAGGGGATTGGTAATACAAGCAGTGATTGCTATGAGGTAGGAGTTGACTTCGAGGAGCCAACTTGAGATGCTTGGTGTCTGATCGTTGCTATCATGCACTGCCTGGCATCCTAATAGCTCTCTAACACCTTCCTCGGTAGGATACTTCAGCTTCACATGCAGAGTTGATAATATAGCCCCTATAGCGTTGAGCCACGGCTTTACCAGGATGGCCATATAGGGTGAATAAGCCTCCACCACAATGAAATCCATGTTCACCACCTCTTTTCTCGTCTAAATAGGTAGCCTAATCATCGCCCTAAGGATAATGGTATTCCATCAAATTCAACCAAAAGGGCATTGTACTTACTTAGATCCTTTGGCTTAAGTCCCAAGCCTTTAAATAAATCTGGATACATGATCTCAACCCTATTTCCTTGGTCGATCATTACCCTTTTAACATCGAATCTCACGATTCGCAAGGTTACCAAAATTGCATCATCATGGGGTTGAATTTTTCCCTCCTTGTCAGCCTATAAAATCCCAGGATTGGCTAGTCTAGCATCTAGAGTTTCTTAGATGGCCCACCTTCCTTGCCTCTCATCGATTGTGGGGATATCATTATCACCCCATTAACCGAGCTGGAACCCTTCCTCGGGGTAGTAAAAATGACATTGATTATTCCAAGGGAAGACCGAGGAACACTACTTCTTTGAGATCCTGCTGTGGGCTATTCCCCTTGAGATACAGGTTGGTGGAAAAACTGCTTTAGCTTCCCAACTTTGACTAATTGATCAAGGAAGATCTGCAAGGTCCTACAGTCCTCTGTGGTATGACCTCGGTCCTGATGGTATAAACAATATAGATTTTGATTTCTTTTGGTGGGGTCTCCTTCCATTTTGTTGGGCCATTTAAAGTAAGGCTCATTCTTGATCTTTTCCAGCACTCCGTAGATTGGCTCTTTTACCATTTGAGGTCCATTAGGGTTGTGGGATGCTTAGTTGAAAATTTGTCTCCTCAGTTGGTATGACGTAAATCGGCCAACTGGGTTATCTCTTTAGTTGGGCGTAAAAGCCTTTGCCTTCCCCTTACCTTGATTTTGATTGTCTTCAACCTTTTTATGCTCCTCAATTCAGTCCATTAACTGATGCATGCTCTGACGAGGCTTCATTGTAAGAGACTTCCAGAGATCGGAATGCGTAGGAGGACCCACCTTGAAAGTTTTGACAACAACATCCTCAAAATCCCAGTCAATTTCATTATAAAGCTCCCAGTATCTATCAGAATAGCTTTTTAGGGTCTTTCCTTCCCTCGTAGACATTGAGAGCAAGGAATCCAATGGCCTTGGAACTCAACTGCATGTCACAAATCTCACTCCAAATGCCCTTGTTAACTCCTTAAAAAAGCCTATAGATCCTTCCTCGAGGCTATCAAACCACCTCATGGCAATAGGGTTGAGGCTCGAGGGAAAGAATTTACACATCAACGCCTTGTTCTTAGAATGGATGGCCATCCTTTGATTAAAATGGCTTACGTGTTCAACAGGATTTGTCTTGCCATTATATATTGTGAAAGTAGGTAGACTGAAGTGACGGGGGAGCTCAGCATGCTCAATACTCTTGGAAATGGGTGAGTAGGATATTTGAAGGAGAGCCTTTCCCGTGGCATCATTTCCCTTGCTTCTCCTAGACAGGGTTCTAGACCTTTTACGATGATGCCTTTCTCCTGAGGTGTAACGGGACGATGATGTGAAAGATTCATTGGGCATTCTACTTCTTCATCAGTAACTTCTGTCGTCCTCAGAGCTAGAACTCTGGCTTAGGGTGGGAGTCCTTTCTTCCCTTATCCGAGCCTTGTGATGGAGGCATCAGCATAATCGGTCCACTTTCCTCTTAAGGTTATATACCTCTGCGTCATGCGAGTTATGACTGGCTTGATGCTGACTAGTTCGTTCAGAATGCACAGATGGGGCTTTTTCGCTATGGGTGTGGGTCATATCATAGCCCCTCATTCATTCAAAATGTATGATTTGGTCCCTGTGATGGGACCCTACAGATTCCAACGAACCACTTCTTCTAGGATTGGCCATACTAAGAAGACTTTCAAGGGTAGTTACGAGATATTTCCACAGACAGTGCTAATTGTGGCGGGCAAAAATAAGACAAGACAACAATGTGTCAAAACTTGCTACTTTTGCTCACACAATTAATTTGAAGAGATGGGATGCTTAATCAACCTTGAATACCCTTAATTAGATGGAAAGAACTAACTGGAGTTGATAGAATTATCTTTAAGTGTAGTTATGCGAGTTTGGATGAGAAATAGCCTCAAAGTGCCTGTATTGAGCTCCTCAGGTTTAGTCCGAGGTAGTGATTACAATTGGTTTGAAGCTACAAAAAGTGAATCCCCTTCCTCTAGGGGCTTCTTTGCCTTATATAATAACTAAGATGTATCTGATCCCTACATCTAGAGGGTCAGGGGGTTTAATTCCCTTGATACTTGTCCCATCAAGGCCTTATTAGAAGACTTTCACATTAGGCTATAAGTTGTGTTGACATTGTTCAATGATCATTTCCTCATTAATGCAGTTAGCTAAGTAGATGTCAAGCATTGAATGTGGAGGTGATGGATACTTTATCTGTCTTCTTTCGTTCCTAGCTTGATAACAAATCTTCCTTCTCATCCTCGGTTTGTGCCCAACGGCCCTTAGCATTGGTTCTTGGCCTCCTGAGGGCATGTTGGTATCCTCGGGGTTCTTAGGCGATGTAGTCTCCCTGTATCTACAGAAAGTTGCTCATATTTTTCCAAGGATTTATTGTCAGTGCTTTCCAAGGTTCGTACTCTTGACATTGTCTTTGGCCCATCTATCCATATTCTCGGATTCTCGTCCTCCCACAACTACAAAGTGTACTATTTATAAAATCTATAAATTATAAATAATAATTTGATATCTTATGTACTTATTTGCAAATATAAATAATCTAATCTCAAATTTGTAGGTGTGTATATCTATATATACAAACATACATAAATCAAACCTTATACTCATTATTATGTAGAGGGATTATCGGTTAGATGTGTGATCATATAACTAATACTTGGAAGAGTCTAGATCCTTATACTGTATATAAGTTGTTTAAGAAATGGAGCCCAAAATTCATACCTTGCTACCATAAAGTGAACCTCGAGGCAGACACAGCTACAAGATTCCTTTAAAAATAATAAAAATTCATAAATATTTTATTCCTGTTTCGCCGTGTGGGAATATAATGATTCCTGTTTTTCTGTTTCCCCGCGGACCACTTTTATTTTTTATAGTTAATAATGATGCAGTGGTTGTAGTAGTACATCCTGATCCATATGATGGGGTCTTAACATAACCTCGTGTTAAAAGTTTGAAAGTTTTGAACCGAAGAGAGAAAAGTAGTTGCTCCATAATAAGAGATCGTTTGGCCAGCGCGTTTGCGTCAGACTTTACGTTTTCAGCTCTTTTTTTTTTTTTTTTTACACACGTTTCAAGCTTTTTCCAGCCAGTTTTTTACTGTACAGCACTGTAGCGGCTACTGTTCAATGAACAGTAGCCGCAATAATTGACTTTTCAACCCAAATTTTACTGTTCACGGACCCACAATTTTCACTTTTCAGCAACTTTTTCATTAAAAATGAGTCCCACGGTACTATTCACACATTTAAAAATTATTTTGTTACAGTGTTTTCAGTTTTCAGTTTTCAGTTTTCAATTTTCAGCTATATCCAAACGGGCCCTAATTCACCTGAATCTACGAATGGCAACTAGGTGAAATATGAAGAAAGATATGGGCAATAATGGACCTATTGGTAAAACGGCGCTTGAGTCATGATCTGATCTCACAAGGAAAGCGATGGTTTTTTATTTATTTATTTATTTTTTTATTTTTTAAAGATGAAATTTTTACTCTAATTTAATCTAAGTGTATGTTTGGTTTGTGTGTTTTGCGTCTACGTCTAGACGCAAACGCGTTTCACCTTTTTTTTTTTTTTTACTTTTCAGCTTTTCCAGCTGACAACTTTGACTTTTCCCTTGAACAGTGCATATTGTGCATTGTTTACGGACCTACAAATTTTATTTTTTATCAACTTTTTCATTAAAAATAGGTCCCATAATATTATTCACACATTTAAAAATTATTTTGCTACAGTATTTTTCAGTTTTCAGTTTCAGTTTTTAGTTTTCAGCTGTATCCAAACGGACCCTAAATGTATATATGTGAAGCTCCTTCCTGGAGACTTGAACCCCAACCCTTACCTCTCACACTTTATACTTCACAAATACTTATACTTATGGAGTAATTATTATATCAAAGATATGGGTTGATAGAAAAGTGATGGTTGAAAGTGAAACGACGAGCAGAATCAGATACGGCGTGAATCTGGTACTGAAAGGTCGGACAAACGGTGACGTCAAACCACATCACCGTCCAATCAATACAAGGCAGGCTAGGATGTTAAAGTTCTAACTACTACCTTATCCGTCCATGAAGTGGCACTATTCTCTAGGCATTAACGCTGTTAACACTATTACATTACATTAGCATTTCACACAGATTACCAAGGCCAAGATTCAAGAGTAGACCAACTCACCAACAAAATATTTGTTGTGAAGGCTATTTGTTTCATGGTCTGGTTAACGGGGTATGTTAGGCTATCGGTTAATATATTATTTTTAAACGATTTTAATATTATTTTTATGAAAATTAAAAAAATTATAAAAAATAAATTATTTTTTTCTCGTTTCTTATATTAAAAAAAAGAGAGTATTCCATAAACAAATGCCCTTTAAAGAGCATCGTTAACAAAATACTTGTTTTTAAATGCTAAAATTACTCCAAATTTTAGGATATAAAGCTTACAAATTAATATAGTAATAAATTGGTAGACTTTGGCAATCTAGAGCCCGTTGATTACTGTTATTTAAATAATAATTTTCAATGTTTAAACAATATTAAACATATTTTACACATTTTTTTACTAATATGTATTTTTAAAAAATACAAATAACGTTACTAGAACAACATTACCAAACGGGCCCCTAATAAATGAATATATATATGTGATTTCGAGCCACCGTAGTTTGAAACTTAATAATAATAATAAAAAAAACGATTTGTGATTTATGATAATCCTCCCACGAAGATCAATTTGCTTTTGCTCTATGATTATGTTTGTTTGTATTATGAGAGTTATTGTAATAACTTTTCCTCTATACCTTAGTCTTAACATATCAAGTTCATTTTTTAGTCCGGTGGTGGAGGACAATGGTAACTGGAAAAGGACAAATGACAACCAAATATAGAAGTTGATAGAAAAGTGATGGTTGAAAGTGAAACGACGAGCAGAATCAGATACGGCGTGAATCTGGTACTGAAAGGTCGGACAAACGGTGACGTCAAACCACATCACCGTCCAATCAATACAAGGCAGGCTAGGATGTTAAAGTTCTAACTACTACCTTATCCGTCCATGAAGTGGCACTATTCTCTAGGCATTAACGCTGTTAACACTATTACATTACATTAGCATTTCACACAGATTACCAAGGCCAAGATTCAAGAGTAGACCAACTCACCAACAAAATATTTGTTGTGAAGGCTATTTGTTTCATGGTCTGGTTAACGGGGTATGTTAGGCTATCGGTTAATATATTATTTTTAAACGATTTTAATATTATTTTTATGAAAATTAAAAAAATTATAAAAAATAAATTATTTTTTTCTCGTTTCTTATATTAAAAAAAAGAGAGTATTCCATAAACAAATGCCCTTTAAAGAGCATCGTTAACAAAATACTTGTTTTTAAATGCTAAAATTACTCCAAATTTTAGGATATAAAGCTTACAAATTAATATAGTAATAAATTGGTAGACTTTGGCAATCTAGAGCCCGTTGATTACTGTTATTTAAATAATAATTTTCAATGTTTAAACAATATTAAACATATTTTACACATTTTTTTACTAATATGTATTTTTAAAAAATACAAATAACGTTACTAGAACAACATTACCAAACGGGCCCCTAATAAATGAATATATATATGTGATTTCGAGCCACCGTAGTTTGAAACTTAATAATAATAATAAAAAAAACGATTTGTGATTTATGATAATCCTCCCACGAAGATCAATTTGCTTTTGCTCTATGATTATGTTTGTTTGTATTATGAGAGTTATTGTAATAACTTTTCCTCTATACCTTAGTCTTAACATATCAAGTTCATTTTTTAGTCCGGTGGTGGAGGACAATGGTAACTGGAAAAGGACAAATGACAACCAAATATAGAAAAATAGGAAAAGTGAAAAAAAAAAATGAAATAAGATTTTAAAAAAAAAAATTGTTTGCTCTAAATTATGTAATTTGAATATAAAAATTATGTCATTTTGAGTTAAAGTGACAAGTAATTTCTATCTTAGTAAAGTTTAAATGGTAAAATACAAAAATCACCCATAAGGTTTGGACTAATATCAAATAGGTTCAAATTTATCAAAAAACATAAAAACAAAAAAGGGACCAAGACATTTCAGAAATAACCTATTTGGTCCATGAGCAAATTGCTATTGTGGTAGCTCAGTCCTATGGAATGAAGGATTTAGGCTGAGCCCCCTAAATTACTTGTATTATGGGTCAAGAATATCCAACAACGAGAGGCCCCAAAGATGGCGATGTAGTTTTTATAGGAGACAAATGAAAGTTTTTCTTTATCTCGCTTCCTTTCTCAAATTCCTACATTTCTCAAGAACATCACAGTGTATCTGCCCCCTCTCTGTGAAATCTAGACTAGACTTCTTTCTCCCCATAAAGCATGTTTCCTCTCTACTCTCGTATTTGTCTTCCCTAATTTTTCCAACCTCTTCTCTCTCACCCATTGGTTTTTATTTATAAATTTCCTATAGTTGGATTGTCATGATGAGAGGAGTGTTTCCCATGTTGGGAGGTCCATTTGAGCCATATTCCTAGCTAGATAGGACTTGTTGTTTGTGATTGAGGTGACTTTCATAGAACTTGCACCAAGCACCAATTGATGCTTGATTGGCAGATTCCCCAAGGCATTATCTCTTGATCTCGGCATAAAAGGTGATGCTTAGTCAGGATGTGAGCTTAGGCCAAGCCCATCTCCCAGGCTAGGTGCTTGGTTAGTAAGTAGGGTTGGAAGGGCACGTTTTAGGAAACGTATCCTGAGTGCGGTACAGATCGATAGCTGTGGCCTGTAAGTAGCCCTGCACGATCCCATTTTCATACCATGGGAATGAGATTGTGGTTATGCTCTCAGTATAATAGCGAATTGTGTGTGATATGACCATTGCCTCGTGGGGATTCCAATCGTTAGGCAATAAATGCGCCGGATTCGATAGCCTACACTTTATGCATGTGCAGGGCCATTTGTTAAGATCAATGGCCAAGATTATTTGTCCATTTAGTTGCCGAGGCACACGTGAGATAGTGGATTGGAGCAGTTATCAAATTTTCCCACCCAAAGAATTTAATGGCCTTACCCTTATAAATATCATCTGGTTCCTTTAGATTTACTTTCTTTACTTCATTTTTTTTTCTTGTTAGAACATATGTGAATCATGTTAGGAACATATGTCAATATTTTATGTAGTTAGCTAATCCTTTGACAAAATGCACTTTACTTGTATTTGGGTAGATCTAGGATGTGTTTAATACTTCAAGAAACTGTGTTTCAAGTCTAGTATTGAAGCCATACAAGTCTGTCCAAGAAACAAGTGAAGAAGTGCTGATTCATTAAATCTCGACAGCTTCTCAACAGATAGCTATCGAGGTATCTATTGAGGTTACGAGAATTCAGATTTTTAGATCAGATTTTCGACCATTTTTTTGTATTTGTGTAGGGTTTCTTTTCTCACAACTCTAGACCTATATAAGGCTTATTTTAGAGGTCATTACATAAGAGAATACAAGGAGAACATATGCAAAAGGTGACCGATGCCTTTATCTCTCTAAAAGAAGCGACTGCGTCTTTACGCCTTAGGGTTTTGTAACCAAGTGCTTCTTGATCTTCATTGTTGATGAAGTGAAGAACTTTGCAACCAACATATTCTTCAAGTTAGTGTGTTAGTCATGTACTGGGAGCCGTGCATCTTTGGTTAATCACGTACTGGGATCCGTGCATCAAAAAAAGTGGTGTTCATATATTGAAAAGTTCAGAGGTTCTGAAGCGGTAGAAGGTTTCTGCTGTAAGTTCATCTACGGGGATTGTAAAGTCTAGGGACAAATGTTTTGTACTAGATCTGAAATATCTCTTTACTATAATGGATTGTTTTTCAGGAAGGTTTCCCCCCAGTTTGTTTTACTGTGAAACTAGTTTGTTTCATTGGTTTTCCTAGGTCATCATATCTTGTCTTATTTATTTTTTTGTTGCATTATTTTGACATGATATTAATGTTTATTTGTTTTAACAAGTTTTATTCATAATAAATCTAATTAAAAAATTGGGTTTAAAACTTGTTAATTCTACCAATCGGGGTCTAAATTTTCCAACATTTCTCAAGCTTTAATCTAGAGCCTTCCTAGTCCCCAACTCTTTCTCTTCTCCAAGAACTCTCTTCTCACCAAGAAAGCCCATCCCTCTATAAGTCTTCTTCTCCCCGTCGCCTCATTTATTCCTTTTGTTTTCTCTAGCTATGGGTTTTGCCCTCCTAGTCAATACCACGGAAGTCGTGGCAACCTTCAAGGCCAGATATGCCATTCTTGAGGATGTACATATTAAGTATTGTCTTGGGGGAGACATAGAGGACAAGAGAGTGCCCAGTGTGATATTTATCCCCCTAATGGCAATCCTAGAAGGTGGGGTGAGGTTCTTTCTAGATCTATTATTGTTGAGTACCCTTAGGTTTTATAATATTTGGCCTGACTACTGTCTGCCCAACTTCTATAGGGTAATCGGTCGCGTCAGTCGATTAAATAGGCTTTTTAACCTAAAACTTACATGCCATGACATCAATTTCCTATATAGCTATTGTGGTAGTGTTGTCAATGGGTATTATCTTAAAGTTCTTAACCCCCAAATAAGGTTAATATATTGTTTTCCGGACTCCAATAGGAATTACCAAGGGAAGTACATAAGGGTGTGGGGAAATTGGCTCAGCAATCAACTCACCAACCCGACATTGCTCGAGAATGCAAATTGGTACCCTGAAAAGTTTACTGTGCTTGTTTTTGCTGTTTGTCACATTTATTTACATGTATATTTTTATATTATTTTTCTTTTTGCTCATATTTGATTTTTCAAGCTGACCTATGTGATCCTACTATTCATGCAAGTTCTTTGCGCTCAAAGCTGAACTTAAGGTTAGTCAAAGTTCAGGACCTGAACTGGATTCTATGCTCCGAGGTGTTTGTCCATACTAACTGGCAGCTCCGAGCCTCACACATCATCATTGGTTGCATCCCTTCCTACACCAGCTTTCAGGACCTCAGGGTTGCCTTCTTGGCCAAGCATTCTTTGTTAACATATATTGACATACGACTAAGGGGATTTTTGCCAAAGTGTGGATTCCCCAGAGCCCTATAATGATGGTTCAGGAGACATGGTCTTCCGGGCAAAACTTCAGCACCAACATGTGGGTAACGTTGAAGAAGTGGAACCAGACAACAACATGGTTCAAAGAAGGACCGTTCAGTCAGCCAAGTACATCCCTAGAGCCCGGGCTTTCGGGGGGCAAATGTCTACACTATCCACGCCGCCTACCTTGCTAGCAGTTCGGATCCTAGTTGGCACCCTACCTCGTACACGCAAGAGGCAGAAGGGAGCTAATGTCCAAGTAGAGCAGGTTGACACTTAGCCCGTAGTCATCATTCTGGTCACATCGATCCCTGCAGTAGCTAACCAGAATATCACTACTGAAAGGCCAACCATTCCTTCACTTGTTTTCGGGATTGAGGGAGCCTTACCCTCCAACTTTCCTCCTCTAGGGTATCAACATTCCTTCACATTGGGTGAGGGGCCACTCCCTTCCATGGCATTCCTCAGGAAATATAAGAGGGAAGTGTAGGCACCATGCATGGCTTGGAGAGTACACCTTGGCCAAATGGACCGGGGCAGAGAAAAGGACTTGCCGCCTAGTTTTATGGTCTAGGAACCATGAATATAGTACCATTACGTGGAAGGACTTGATCTTACTACCAGAGTATGGGCTCGAAGTTTAGGTATGGTCTTGGAAAGGTATTAGGCTCCCAAAACCACCCGACCCGTGGCATCATTGTGTCTTATGTCTTAATCCTATTAAAGACATATTCAACATTGCATCTTAAACACACACACACACACACACACACACATACTAGCATATATCTAAGCATATAATATGGCATTTCATCCCAAACCCTAACATACATCTATCCTGGCAAACATATCAAATCTAACACACATCTACCATACATATCAACCATCACAAACCCTAGCATGCACCTATCAAAAGCATCTCATCTCATATGGCATCATATCATGGTCAAGGTGGAACATAGGCATGGCAGTAAGCAAGCATACATCATCTCTAAGGCAGCAAACAAATCATGGAATAATCAAACAAATATGTTATTGCATCTCATTATTAAAGGAAAAAGGAAAACAAATAAACCTCATCCATGTTCATCATCCAAACAAGATCATATTCAAATCAATGCATGTTCATGTGAATGCATGACTTACCTTACTTACCTCACTGCATCTTAGCACCTATGCATCAATGAATGAACATGTGAATGCATGTTCATGGTATTAAAACAAGAAGAGAAAAGAAAACCCTAATCTAGCATGTTAGAGACAAACAAACAATTAAACAGAGGAACAGAGACTTAAAAAGCATAAAAGGGACAAAACAGGGGCCTATGATATGAAAGAGAAAAAGAAATAGAAGTAGAAACCTGAATTAGGATTTCTGGGCACGAGTATGCGTGCACATGCATAAGCTTGCATACGTAGGCCAGTTGTATGTGTACGTATACTAAGAGCCTGTGTGCGCACACAAAATCATGTGTACACAAACACGCCCAAAGAACCCTAACCTGGAAACTCAGTAACATATAAAGTAGAGTAGAACTTTAAAACAGCAAATCTAGCAACCTAACATGCTTTTAAACACAAAAACAACAAAACCTAGACTAAGTAAACATATCTAAACAAGATTAAAATGAGATTAAAAAGCAAAAATGAAAAAAAGAGGTTAGAACATATACCTCACAACAAAAAGCTTTTTGGCTTGATTTTGACTATTCTCCTCAATTAAATCTATTCACAGTAAACAAAAATGATTAGTAAACTTCAAAATTTAAGGGTCAAGACTAGAAAAAGTCCCAAGCAAAATAAAATTTACTTAAGGATGTTTTGTGAAAAACTCCCTCTTTGATTCACTGTTTCTAGTGAATCTTAGGTTTTCCCTTAATATTTTTTTGTGGGTTTTGGAAAGGTGCCATGTATGGCTTTATTTAGTGAGAAAATAGGGGTTTGGAACGGCTCCTAAATGATGTGGGATTTTTTTCAAACCTCAAAATTATTGTAGAAAAACTCGTCTTTCATAGTTTCTAGAACCTTAGTTGCATTCGCAGGTCCATGCTTGCGTACACATGCATCAGACTTGCGTACGTAGGCTGAGGGTTTCCTCGGCCTTTTATTTTCCAAAAATATATTTATTTGCTCATAAAAAATTATATTTTCTATTTTAACATCTCTCAAGTTAATTCGTAATTTGATTTGGCCCTAAACCAACCTTGGGTCTTAGAATTTTAACATCATTAGGGAACAGGGGCTCGAGTCGTAAGGGGGATACAAAATGCGGTGTCTATAGTTATAGGGAGGCCACATGGCAAACAGTCTTGGGAAAGCCCTGCTGCTTCCTAAAATGGCACTCCATTGCTATAAGTACTTCCCTCAATTACTTTATACATAACCTTTTAAATATATCCCAGCACTGTTGTGTATGCCTATGTATACTCGTCCCCGCTTCTTCTCTTTTTTATTTATTTATTACTTTTTAATGTCTACTATTTGGTTCTAGACCACACAATTGGTATAACTACTAGATGGTCGGCTAAAGAAAGTTGTGAAGTAAGTTGACGGTGAAAAGGCCTTGAAACAGATCACTGAATCCACCCTTCAAGAAAAAGAACAAGAGGTTATTCAAGCCAAGAAAAGAGTGGTTGTTGCTAAAAGGGCTCAGGACTTTGCCGAGCGCAAATTAAAGGTGCTAAAAGGGAAGTTGGAAGAGTCTAACACCAAAGTTTGTCAGTCCTTGAGTGTCATTATGGCACGGAACACGAAGCTTGGGGACTTGAAAAAGAGGCTAGATAAGGCCTATTAAAACTTCTATGACATGTGGTTTGATGATGCCGAGTGCTCTGCAGCTATTATTATAAAGGAAGCTCGGGTCGCTAGATTCATGGAGGGGTAGGTCACTCTTGCAAATGTCATTCCTCTCCCTAAGTCTTCCCCATGGTGGGATTTTTCAAACATCACCCTGCTCATCTTCCCAGAAGAGGAGAGCCCCAGCTTCCAATAGATTTTGGAGGAGATAGAATCCCATGCAGCAGATGCAAATGTGGTGATCTTTGAGAACCCCAATCTTCTGGCTACTCCTTAAGGTCAAGCCCCTTTCGATCCTACTCCCCTGGTTGAGTAGACGCCTAAACCCGTGTGACCGTCGACTGCAAAGAGTTTGACTGCTACTCTTGCCATCAAACGAGGCCTTAATCGTCCTTAACTAACTACGGTCCAATGCTCGACCACAATTCTTGTAGCCACCAAATAGGATTTTGACTCGTAAATGGGCATTATGTTATGTTTTTAGCTTAGCTTTCCCTTTATGAAAATGTTTTTATTTTATGTTCAAAACATTAATAAAATAACTTCTCTTTTAAATTAATTTATATGCTTGCTAAGTTTGCCCAGTTTGATTGCTTCCCTTAATTATCCCCCCTTTTTTATTATTCTAAGTATGATAGCTCAATGATAATAAAGATAGCCTTCATACAAAATAAATAAAACAAGTGATCCAACAAACCACATGTCTCTATAACGTACTCTGGATTGCACTAAGGATATGCTCTTGATCTTATGATTTGGTTCATGTTTTATAGATAGGTTTACACCTGATCGGTGATTGGGGTCAGGCCGGGGCCATGCTTCTGTTCTCTAGATAGGTTTACACCTGGTCAGTGACCGGAGTCAAGCTGAGGCCAGGCTTTTGTCCTACATCGTGTTCTTTCCTCTCATAAATTGCATATCTTCAAAATTGGCATGATCCTATCCTAAACATAATTTATACAAATATACATAAGTTAAATCATCACATGCTTTATTTTTATTTACATTAGGAACACATTAAGCGCTAAGGAACAACGACACCACTTAGTGGAAGTACTTTCGGAAATTGCTCACATTCTATGGTCGAGGGAGCGGTCTTTCATCCAT
This sequence comes from Quercus suber, assembly GCF_002906115.3. Classification (NCBI taxonomy): domain Eukaryota; kingdom Viridiplantae; phylum Streptophyta; class Magnoliopsida; order Fagales; family Fagaceae; genus Quercus; species Quercus suber. The sequence goes on along the minus strand of NW_027069901.1, from coordinate 99,326 downwards.
ATCTTCTAGGTAATAAGCTCCAACTCCTACAACCAAGGTTACTCGGTAAGGCTCCTCCTTATTTGGAGCTAATTTTCCTAAACCTGGTTCCTTTATGCTCCCTACTGCCTTTCGTAAGACAAGGTCTCCTACGACAAACTCCCTTGGCTTCACGTTTTGATTGTATCCTCGGGCCAACCTCTACTAGTAATCGACTAATTTGATAAATGCCATCTCCCTATTCTCTTCTAAGAGATCCAATTGTTAAGCCATGATCATATCATTTGTGCTTGGGGAGAAACTAGCAACCTTCATACTTGATAAGCCTACTTCCACAAGTATCATCGCTTTTGTTCCAAAAGTTAGAGAAAAAGGCTTCTCGCCGATAGACCTCCCTGAGGTGGTTTGATACACCCATAGCACATTGCTTAGCTCTTCAGCCTAATTTCCTTTGGCTCTTTCCAACCTTTTCTTCAACCCATTGACAATGGCTTTATTCGTCGCTTCAACCTGTCCATTAGTCTAAGGGTACGCCAAAGTCAAGTAGTTATTTATGATCTTGAGATTGCTACAATACTTCCTGAATGTCTTGCTGTCAAACTGCAGTCCATTATCTAATATTAAAGTATCTAGCACTCCAAACCTTGTAACGTTCTTACATATAAATTTCTTTACATCAACATCACAGATATTTGACAGAGCATTGGCTTCCACCCATTTGGTTAGGTAATCAATGGCAACTATCATGAACCTTCTATTTCTTGTTGCTTGGGGAAATGGTCCCATGATATCCAACCCTCACTGAGCAAAAGGCCATGGACTGGATATTGGGTTAAGGCTCCCCCTAGGCTAATGGATGTTTAGAGCATGCTTCAGACATTGGTCACACTTCTTAACATAATCTGCAGCGTCTCTTTGCATGTTTGGCCACCAAAAGCCCTAGGTCATCGCCCGGTGGGCAAGTGATCGACCTCTTGTATGGCTCTCACAAATCCCATCATGCAATTTGGCAAGTAATCCTTGTAGTTCGTCCTGGTGAAAAAATAAAAGGTATGGTCCCTTAAAAGATCGTCAGTATAATCTCTTCTCCTTTGACAATCAAAATCTAGCAAACTTCCTTCATATCTTGTCAGCCTCTTTTAGGTCACTCGAGAGCGATCCATCTGTGATAAATGACACGATAGGATCCATCCAGCTGGGCACAATGGCTGAAGCTATAGCCATGCAACACTATTGCTCAATACTCGGCTGGTCTACTACTTCCACCAAAATAATCCAGGGTATACTATCCTCCAAGGATGAAGCAAGGGTGGCCAGGGAGTCTACATGGCTATTTAGTCCTCTAGAAATTTGAGCTATCTTTACCTCATCAAAACCTTTTTGTAATGAGCTTGCCAGCTTTAGGTATTCCGCCATCCGCAGATCTTTTGCTCCAAAGCTCCCTTTGACTTGGTTTACAACTAACGGAGAGTTTGAATACACTTCTACCTTTGTGGCACTCAAAGTCTTGGCTGCTCGGACATCAGCCAATAACGCTTCATACTCGGCTTCATTGTTGGAAGCCTGAAAGCTTAGCCTAAGCAATCATTCCAATTTTATTCCTTCTGAGGATTCCAACACGATCCCTTTTCCCACCCCGCGCACATTAGAAGCTCCACCCACATACATTCATCATGGCCAATTGAGATTTGACAAATTCCCCATGCAACATCAAGAGTCGAGGTGAACTCATCCATAAAATCTACCAGCACTTGCCCCTTAATGGCATTCCTCGGCTTATATCTAACATCGAAGGATTCGAGTTTGGTCTTTCACTTAGCTATTCTTTCCATAAAATGAAAACTTAGTAACAATGCTTGTAGGGGATGTTTGGTCAAAACTTACACAGTGTGAGCCTTGAAGTAATGTGGAAGCTTCCTAATGGTGTGTACCAAAGAGAGATACTGAGTCTCTAAATCTACCAAGGTCTTGTTGACGATATACACTGGCTTTTGTATTCCCTCTTGGACTATTATTAACACCACACTCACAGCATGATCAGACACTACCAAATAGATGTAGAGATTCTCCTCGGGCTCAAGGCTTGACAGGATCACCGCACTTTAGAGTCCACTTAAACTCCATCCATTTCTTGAGCAATTGAAATAAGGGTCTACACCCGGCAGTCGATCTTGACACGAAATGGTTCAAGGCTGCAAGCATCCTCATGAGTTTTTGCACCTCCTTTGGGTTATTAGGCGAACTAAATTGTTGGATTGCCCTGATTTGATAGGGATTGACCTCAATGCCTTTGTAGGTTATCATATACCTAAGGAATTTCCGGACCCTACTCCGAACGCACATTTACTAGCATTGAGGCATAGTTTGTGATACCTCAAGATCTCAAATACTTCGGCTAGATTCTATACATGCTCCTCGGGTTTCTTACTCTTAATAACCATGTCATCAATGTATACCTCCAATGTTTTACAGATCTTATTTTTGAACATATGGGTGATCATTCGCTAATATGTTGCCCTTGTATTTTTTAATCCAAAAGGTATAATAATATAGTGGTAGTTGCCTTCAAGAGAGATGAATGAGGTTTTCTCCTGATCTTCGGGGGCCAAGGTGATTTGGTGATACCCTTGAAAGGCGTCCAAGAGACTCATTCTTGGGTGACCATATGTTGTATTGACCAGTTGATTAATTTTTGGTACAAGGTAAGGATCATTAGGGCATGCTCTATTTAGATCAGTAAAATCAACACAGACTCTCCAATTCCAATTTTTCTTCTTTATTACCACGGTATTAGCTAACCTGTCCAGATAAAATACCTCTTTGATAGCCCCAGCTTGCTTTAATTTCTCCACTTCCACCTTTACTGCTTCCACATCGTGCCTGGCTGCTCACCTTGGCTTTTTTTCTTGGGTGGAAATAAGGGATCCACATTTAATTTGTGCACTATGAACTCCGAATCCATGCTGGGAACTTCGTATGGGCTCTAAGCAAAAACATCAAAATTTTTGACTAGTGTCAACAAAATTTCCACTTGATCCTTAACAGGAAGGCTTTTTCCTATCTGAAAATATCTGTCCTTGTAGGGCAAAATATGGACCACAATTAGTTCTTTAGCACTATCAGCCCCATTAGACTCCTTGAGGCATTGTAATTGCTGTAATGAGCCTGACTCTACTTGCTCTTTTTGCTTAATTTCATTATTGATCGCAACCACCAAACACTGATAAGCCACTTTCTGGTCGCCCCTCATCACCACAACTGCTTCCTTAGTTGAGAATTTAACTTTCAGATGTAGTGTGGATGGTACAGCCCGCATGTCGTGTATCCACAGCTGCGCTGGGATCGCTGTGTATGGGGAAAATGCATTTACGACTATGAAATTTACCAGAACCTCTTTCCCTTCAGCTACTAGGGGGAGCCTAATCTGTCTTTCTGGTATCACCATTTTTTCGTCAAAGCCTATTAGGAGGGTATCATGCTACCCAAGATCCTCATTCTTCATACCTAGACCTTTGTAAAGATCATGGTACATTATCTCAGCATCACTCCCCTGGTCAATCATAACCCTTTTCATTAGGAAACCCCCAATCCTAAGGGTAACGATGAGAGCTTTATCACTTGCAATCGAGCTCCCCAGCCTATTGGTGGCTTGCTATCTATGAAAATGAGGAGTTGGGAAACTCTTTGGTCATATTCGGACTGATACTAGGAGTTGTATAATGAGATCGGGGGAGGAAATGAGTAGGTAGTAGCAAACACTTTCAGACTAAGGCTACCTATGGAATCCGAGTTAAGGGACTCACTAACCATGAGACCCTTCAATAATATGCATCAAATGCTTGAACTAACTCGTCGAAGCTGTGGTTAGACCCTTTCCTTAGACTGTTGAACCACCTCATTGTTGTGGGCCCAAGGAGAGGAACACTTTACACATAAGTCCATCATTTCGCGAATAGAGGGCCATAAGTTAAGTATAGTGGCTTACATGCTTTATTGGGTCAGTTTTACCGTCATAACAATTAAAGGGTAGGCGAGTAAAATGCCTAGGCATCTTAGTACACTTTATCTCTTTGGAGAATGGTGATCAGCCTACCCTCTATAGGGCCCAACTCATGGCATCGAGGGTGGCACTGGGATGATTGCACCTTTCTCTTTTCAATGCCTTCGAGCGATCCTGGACTTATTTGACCTGTCCCTCGACAAATGGGAATGACTTTAGTGAGAAGATCCTCCTATGTGGCCGCTTGCAGATCCGTGATCATAATCCCTTCTTCGGTGCCAACCTCTCATCTCAAGCTCTAATTCTTTAATCTGCCTCCATAGGCTCTCTATCTCCCGATCACGATCACTATAATACGAAGGCTCGGGTACATACAAAACAATTTGTTCTCCTTTAGAGGAAGCTTTGTTTGAATCCATCCGAGTCTCATGCCTGTCCTACCTAAGATCTTGCTCTCTCCTTCGTTCCCTTTCCATTCTCCTAAGTGCCTGATCCGAGACTCTCGACTGATTTCCTCCTGACCCCACTGGTTCTGCGTTTGCATGTGGACCCTTCATTTAAGACACTATCATGCCAAGTCTATACCTTTAGCTGAGTAAGAGATTCCCACAGACAACACCAATTGTGGTAACTCAGTCCTATGGAACGAAGGAATTGGGTTGAGCCCTCCAATTTACTTGTGTTGGGTTAAGATAGTTTGAACTCAGTTAACTAATTAAATTACCTAAATTGATTAATTAGGTCAAATTATATGTAAATCGTGGAGACACCAGCAAATCACCAAATAAACTAAATGCAACGGAAATTAAATTGACAAGTGCTTTGTTGACAAATGGGGAAAACCTTTCTTCACAAGGCAAAACCTCACCACTCCCTAGAATCTACTAATCAATAATCAAGCAGTTACAAGTATGAGGAGTCTGACTACTACCTTGGCCTATCCCAAAATTCCAACCTACAATTGAACTTTCACTCCAATACCCAATTGAACTTGATTTTGTAGTAGTCTTTTTTCCTTTGATGCACAAATCTCCAGTTTGTTACTAACTCCTTTGCACGGATCCTAATACATGACTAACTCCAACAACTTGAATGATTAATGTTGGCTACAAAGTTCTTCATTTCATAAACAATGAAGATCAAGAAGCACTTTGTTAGAAAATCCTATGGTGTACAAACTCAGTAGCTTCTCACAGAGTATATGCATTCTAGATCTTTGTATTTGTATGTGACGACTTCTAAAATATGCCTTTTATATGACTAGGGTCGTGAGAAAAGAAACCCTAGCATAGGTCGAATTTCAGATCTAGAAATTCGAAAATCATAATTCTCGATAGATCGAGCTTTTGTCGAGTCTTTTCATTTAACCTCGATAGCAATATCTATCGAGCTATTTGTCGAGCTTCAGTAAAACAACTTTTTTTCACTAGTTTCTTGGATCAATCTTCATGTTTTTAATACCACAACTTGTTATGTACCAAACCCAACTTAGATCTACCCAACTTTTAAGTGAAGTGCATTTTGTCAAAGGATTAGCCTAGTACAGGAAAATAAAACCCTAACAACTTGAATTATGGGACAAGAATATCCAACAATGGGAGGCCTTAAAGATGGCAATGCAGTTTTTATAGGAGACAAATGAAAGTTTTTCTTCATCTCACTTCCTCCCTCAAATTCCTACATTTCCCGAGAACATCACAATGTATCTGCTCCCTCTCTGTGAAATTCGGACTGTACTTCTTTCTCCCCAAAAAGTATTTTCCTCTATACTCTCGTGTTTATCTTCCCTAATTTTTCCAACCTCTTCTTTCTCACCCATCGATTTTTATTTATGGGCTTTCCTTAGTGGGATTTGTCATGATGAGAGGAATGTTTCCCATGTTGGTGGGTCCCTTTGAGCCATTTTCCTGACCAGATGAAACCCGTTGTTTGTGATTGATATGACTCTCTTGGATCTTGCACCAAGCGCCAATTGATGCTCGGCTGGCGGATTCCCCTAAGGCATTATCTCTTAATCTCGGCGTAACAGGTGATACTCGGTCAGGATGTGAGCTTGGGCAAGCCCATCTAGGGAACAAGCTAGGTGCTCAGTTAGTAAGCAGGGCAAGTTGGGCCTGTTTTAGGAAACGTGTCCTGAGCTCGGTACAGATTGATAGTTGTGGCCTGTATAGCTACATAAGATATTTTCATTCCAAATAGTACATGATCTAAATGCCATATGTGTCATTTTTGAAATATCTTGAACTTATTATTTTTCCCAAGGTTAAAATCCAAAGTTTTAAACTTTAAAATAAAAAAAAATTAAGGAAATAATTGGAAATTTAATAACGGAGAAAAAGGTTAATAGTAAATAAGATAAAGACCTACGTGCCTACGTGGGGTTACTAGATTGATGGCTTTTTTGTACTTCCTCATTGGCCGCACTTGCCCAAGAAAGGAGAAGATAAATGTTGTCTCTCTCTATCTCTCCCTCCGTGCGCTATCAACTTCACCAACACCAACACCAACACCAACACCACCGTCACTCTGTCTGTCTGTCTGTCTATCTCTCTCTCTCTCTCTCTCTCTCTCTAGCTCAAGATCTTCCTTGCTTTCGGTGCTTTGAAAAGCAATTCTAAGGCTGCGGTTAATATTTCTCTGCTTTCACTACAGTAATACCCTCTCTCTCTCTCTCTAGTTTGATTCTTTTCACTTGGATCTCTATTCTCTCTGTACAAAACAGACCTCAAAGTTCCATTTAATTACAGCTTATCATATTACCTTCTAGCTATAGTTTTTTTTTTTTTCCTTTTTTGGGTGGTTGTTTTTGTTTCTTAGTAGTAAGTAGCTTAGGCTTTGGTTAAGCTTTATCTCCCTCGGTTGCTTCCTCCGTAAGATCTTATCCAAGTCTGCTTAGAAATCAAGCTGAAATTTTTCCCAAGAAAGTGAAAGAAAATTCCCCAGAATTTTCCAGGTAAAGCAGTGGCGTATTTGTATAATAGTTGCGTAGCACTAAACAGTGCCATGAGCCTTAACTTCTACTCCACTCTTAGCTCTCAAGGGCTGTGAAGAAAGAAGAAGAAGAAGAAGAAACAGAGCAAAACAGAAGAGCATTCGATGGAATCAAATACCCCCGACAATTATCTCCCCCAACACCAACCCAGTTCTGGGTTATTGCGGTTTCGCTCTGCGCCGAGCTCGGCCCTTTCTAATTTCATGGAGACAGAGGCCGAGGTGGGTGTTGATTCTGATGCCAACAAGGCTAATTTCACAGAGGGCTCTGATTCAGAGAGATTAATATCCAGATTTTTTAATTACGGTAATACCAATACGGATTCAATAGCTATGAAGCGTGTGAGCTCCAACTCTCACTCCCAGGCCCAACAGCAGGGCTATTCTGTGAGCTTGCCTCCCCATTATCCGAGACAGAGTCTTAGCCCCACTGCTATGGACGATGATGATGGCTCGTATGGGTTGGTGGGTTCAATGGCAATGGACCACGACGTGCAATCCAAAACGGGTAATCCAAATATCATTAGGCAAAGTAGCTCGCCTGCTGATCTTTTCTCCCACCTCTCTGTTCAAAATGGTATTGTTCTTTCACTTCCTTTCCATTCCATGTAATGGCCATGTAAACTAGAAAATGTAAACTGTTTTTTTTTTTTTTAATCTAAGACGCTCATGTCCAATATGAGTTCGAGGAGCAGACAAAAAGTGAAAACCTTATCTCTGAAATAATTAGTAGTTAGGAGCTAGCTTGAACTTCTGAAGATTTCTTGGCTAGTTGTAGTTTACCTGCAATGAGAGGTGTGGGAAATTTGGTTGAAGGGAATAGTAAAGAAATGGTTTTTCTTCTATTTATATGCAATCTTATTGGAAAAACGTTTAATTCCCGTGTATTATATGTAGTAAACTAGTAAGGTTGACAAGTATGTAGGGGATAGGAATTTTTGATGAAAGTGAGTTTAAACGCTGGTAGGCATAGTGGTGTTTCACAACTGAGTGGAGGTTTTTGTTTCCCTGGGGTTAGCTAGTAAAATTGGATTAAAAAAAAAAAAAAAATTCAATTTCTTATCATCTTCCTGCATTTCCTCAGCAACTAAAGGAAGTTGCACAATTGATTTTAATCAAAAGATTTCGATTTTTTTTTTTCATTTTTTTTTTTTTTTTTTGGGCAAGTGAGACACATCCCCAATGAGTCTTAAACCTACTATCTCACCCTCCCTCTCATTATTATCGGAGGAGGGAGTGCTGGTTGAGAAATAGTTCGTGGCCAAGGATTTCGATTTTTGTGATAGATCCATTTGTAATGCAGCACCAGTCTGAGACATAATTTTGGGGAAATATTCTTTCAAACAATTAAGCTGGGAAGGAGAGTATTTTATCATCATCAGAAGCTTGAATGATTACTAAAAGTTTCTCAGTAAATTGCAGGCTATGCCATGATGAAAGGTATTGGAAACTACAGTAGGGTCAATAGTACTAATGGAGATGTAAGTCCATCTACAGAGAGGTTGAAGAGTCAGCTTAGCTTCTCACCAAGATTTCCTTCTTCACTAGGGATGTTGTCACAAATCTCTGAAATAGGGAGTGAAAACCTTGGAGCAAATAGTCCTGATGATGGAAAGCTCGGTAATGGCAGTGTTGATGCTCATTTTTATGGCCCTGGAGTCCCATACAGTTCTTGGAATGATCCATCACATTTTACAGAAAATTTTACTGTCATGAAAAGAGAGCAAGATGATGATGGGAAACTATTTGCTGCTAACCAGGTATCAGATTTGCCTTTTAGGTTGAGTCTTCTTGAAATGTTTTGTTTGTACAATTTAATCTGAATTTTTGCATATAATTAGAATGGAGGACTTGGAAATCGGGTTAATATGTTATCGCACCATTTGAGTTTACCAAAGACTTCGTCAGAGATGGTTGCCATGGAGAAGTTCCTGCAATTTCGAGATTCTGTTCCTTGTAAAATAAGAGCAAAGCGTGGTTGTGCCACTCATCCTCGAAGCATTGCAGAAAGGGTAAAATGTTCACCTTAGTTATATGATTTTTCTAATTATTGATCTTTTGCTTAAATTATTTTAAAAAAATATCTATTTCGGAATATGATATATTTGTAGTTTTTATTTGTGGAGTCCATGAGGTGGACTATAGAAGGATGATTGTAAAGAGTATATTACTTTCAGGTAAGAAGAACCCGGATCAGTGAACGAATGAGGAAATTGCAAGAGCTTGTCCCAAACATGGACAAGGTAGAAATTTTTTATCTTTATTTAGTGTCAATTATCTATTTCTCCTTGAAAAGTCACGAATTTTTTATTTTTTCTTCCTTGCAGCAAACTAATACAGCGGACATGTTGGACTTGGCTGTTGAATACATCAAAGATCTTCAGAAACAATTCAAGGTATGGAAAGAGAATTTGAACTAGAATTCCTCATGTCTTGCCAAATAATCTGTCTTCCTTTCATGAATTTATGTATTTTTGCAGACTCTTAGTGATAATAAAGCCAACTGCAAGTGTTTAAGTATGTAGAATCCAGTCCAAAATCAAATTGCTTGAGTTGCTGCTGTACAGAAAATAAGAGAGTGACGGAAAAATGAATGGAACCAGATCATATTTCATTTATGTACCGATCAATAAGTGGAGGGAGCTTAAAATAAAATCTTTTCAGTTGGTGTGACATAGAAAGTTGGTAGAGTTTTCACCACAAGATTCAGGTCCTTTAAGCCAACAAGGCTTCCAATTACAGAATATATGAAATAATGGGAGAAGTTGTATAGGATATGTAAAAATAGTGCAATCCTAGTTTTATTTGGTATATCTTGTTTTTCTTAATCATTCTTATTAGTTTGAGAAGTGAAAAGTTGGCATTCCTAACATGAAAATATAAGTTTTTCATTTGGTGCTGGCTTTGATTGTTCATATTCATGAAGCTTGGTCTATTTTAAATTCGGATGGGTGCTAGTTGGTTTAATTGGTAATGTCCCATCTTAAAAATATGTGATCTAAGATTGAATTTTGTCTACACCAGAAGAAGAGGGGTTTAAGGGAAGAAAACCGGTTACCTCTTGTTGTGTAGTTTATAGCTTTAATGAACTCTCGTGAACCCAAAAAAAAAAAAAAAAAAACTTTCGAGCCATCCGCACCACACGTCACTTTTGAAGTTTTGATCAGTGAAAGCCAACCTTATGTATCGTTAGTGCTTAATAACACTATTTGACATGTTCATATATTATAGTCCTTTCTGTAATTTACCTCGGAACGCTCGATAATTCTCTTCTTTAGGTTGAGAGAAAGTTGGGTGTCCCGATGAATAATTTAGAGATGTCTTCAATAATAAACCTTATCCACATGACCACCTATTAGTCGTGCGAGGCAAAGTCAATTATATTGTTGAGAAAACCAGTCATATTTATGACCTAATCAGCTTAGATGACCTCTGTGCGTTTGTCTTTCTTCCTTTTTTTATTATTTATTTATTTAAAGTTTTTCCTCATCTTAGTATTATGAAACTATATATTGTTTTCATTTTTGAGAGGATACCTTGAATGAATGTCATATGATAACAATTATTTAACTAACCCACAAGTTTCTTTTTCTTTTTTCGATTCTAGCAAGGGAAAAAGTTAGAGGGGGGCCAATCTCTGACCAAGGATGCCATCCCCCACACCCCCCCCCCCCCC